>NC_083485.1:252500-257500 GCF_030014155.1 Tachysurus vachellii | reverse complement strand
CACCGACACTCACACACTGACACACACTGACACTCACACACTGACACACACCGACACTCACACACTGACACACACTGACACTCACACACTGACACACACCGACACTCACGCGCACACACTGACACTCACACACTGACACACACCGACACTCACACACTGACACACACTGACACTCACACACTGACACACACCGACACTCACACACTGACACACACTGACACTCACACACTGACACACACCGACACTCACGCGCACACACTGACACTCACACACTGACACACACCGACACTCACACACTGACACACACTGACACTCACACACTGACACACACCGACACTCACGCGCACACACTGACACACACTGACACTCACACACTGACACACACTGACACTCACACACTGACACACACTGACACTCACACACTGACACACACCGACACTCACACACTGACACACACCGACACTCACACACTGACACACTCACACACTGACACTCACACACTGACACACACCGACACTCACACACTGACACACACCGACACTCACACACTGACACACACCGACACTCACACACTGACACACACCGACACTCACGCGCACACACTGACACTCACACACTGACACACACTGACACTCACGCGCACACACTGACACTCACACACTGACACACACCGACACTCACACACTGACACACACCGACACTCACACACTGACACACACCGACACTCACTCACTGACACACACCGACACTCACACACTGACACACACCGACACTCACACACACCGACACTCACACACTGACACACACCGACACTCACACACTGACACACACCGACACTCACACACTGACACACACCGACACTCACACACTGACACACACCGACACTCACTCACTGACACACACCGACACTCACACACTGACACACACCGACACTCACGCGCACACACTGACACACACTGACACTCACACACTGACACACACCGACACTCACACACTGACACACACCGACACTCACACACTGACACACACCGACACTCACACACTGACAAACACCGACACTCACACACTGACACACACCGACACTCACACACTGACACACACCGACACTCACTCACTGACACACACTCACTGACACACACTGACACTCACACACTGACACACACCGACACACACCGACACTCACACACTGACACACACCGACACTCACACACCGACACTCACACACTGACACACACCGACACTCACGCGCACACACTGACACACACCGACACTCACACACTGACACACACCGACACTCACACACTGACACACACCGACACTCACACACCGACACTCACCGACACTCACGCGCACACACTGACACACACCGACACTCACGCGCACACACTGACACACACCGACACACACCGACACACACACTGACACACACCGACACTCACACACTGACACACACCGACACTCACACACCGACACACACCGACACTCACACACCGACACACACCGACACTCACACACTGACACTCACACACTGACACACACCGACACTCACACACCGACACACACCGACACTCGCGCACACACTGACACACACCGACACTCGCGCACACACTGACACACACCGACACTCGCGCACACACTGACACACACCGACACACACACTGACACACACCGACACTCACACACTGACACACACCGACACTCACACACTGACACACACCGACACTCACACACTGACACACACCGACACTCACACACTGACACTCACACACTGACACTCACACACTGACACACACCGACACTCACACACAACGACACTCACACACCGACACACACCGACACTCGCGCACACACTGACACACACCGACACTCGCGCACACACTGACACACACCGACACTCACGCGCACACACTGACACACACCGACACTCACACACTGACACACACCGACACTCACACACCGACACACACCGACACTCACACACCAACACACACCGACACTCACACACTGACACACACCGACACTCACACACCGACACTCACACACTGACACACACCGACACTCACGCGCACACACTGACACACACCGACACTCGCGCACACACTGACACACACCGACACTCACACACCGACACACACCGACACTCACACACCGACACACACCGACACTCACACACCGACACACACCGACACTCACACACCGACACACACCGACACTCACACACCGACACACACCGACACTCACACACCGACACACACCGACACTCACACACTGACACACACCGACACTCACACACCGACACACACCGACACTCACACACTGACACACACCGACACTCACACACCGACACTCACACACCGACACTCACACACTGACACACACCGACACTCACGCGCACACACTGACACACACCGACACTCACGCGCACACACTGACACACACCGACACTCACACACTGACACACACACTGACACACACCGACACTCACACACTGACACACACCGACACTCACACACTGACACACACCGACACTCACACACTGACACACACCGACACTCACACACCGACACACACCGACACTCACACACCGACACTCACACACTGACACACACCGACACTCACACACTGACACACACCGACACTCACACACTGACACACACCGACACTCACACACTGACACACACCGACACTCACACACTGACACACACCGACACTCACACACCGACACTCACACACCGACACTCACACACCGACACTCACACACCGACACTCACACACTGACACACACCGACACTCACGCGCACACACTGACACACACCGACACTCACGCGCACACACTGACACACACCGACACTCACACACTGACACACACACTGACACACAGACACACACCGACACTCACACACTGACACACACCAACACTCACACACTGACACACACCGACACTCACACACCGACACTCACACACCGACACTCACACACCGACACTCACACACCGACACTCACACACCGACACTCACACACACCGACACTCGCGCACACACTGACACACACCGACACTCGCGCACACACACTGACACACACAGACACTCACACACTGACACACACCGACACTCACACACTGACACACACCGACACTCACACACTGACACTCACACACTGACACACACCGACACTCACACACTGACACACACCGACACTCACACACTGACACACACCGACACTCACACACTGACACACACCGACACTCACACACTGACACACACCGACACACACCGACACTCACACACCGACACACACCGACACTCACACACCGACACCGACACTCGCGCACACACTGACACACACTGACACTCGCACACACACTGACACACACCGACACTCGCGCACACACTGACACACACAGACACTCACACACTGACACACACCGACACTCACACACTGACACACACCGACACTCACACACTGACACACACCGACACTCACACACTGACACACACCGACACTCACACACTGACACACTGACACACACTGACACTCGCACACACACTGACACACACCGACACTCGCGCACACACTGACACACACAGACACTCACACACTGACACACACCGACACTCACACACTGACACACACCGACACTCAAACACTGACACACACCGACACTCACACACTGACACACACCGACACTCACACACTGACACACACCGACACTCACACACTGACACACACCGACACTCACACACTGACACACACCGACACTCACACACTGACACACACCGACACTCACACACTGACACACACCGACACTCACACACTGACACACACCGACACTCACACACTGACACACACCGACACTCACACACTGACACACACTGACACTCACACACTGACACACACCGACACTCAGGCGCACACACCGACACTCACACACTGACACACACCGACACTCACACACTGACACACACCGACACGCACACACTGACACACACCGACACTCACACACCGACACTCACGCGCACACACTGACACACACCGACACTCACGCGCACACACTGACACACACCGACACTCACGCGCACACACTGACACAAACCGACACTCACGCGCACACACTGACACACACCGACACTCACGCGCACACACTGACACAAACCGACACTCACGCGCACACACTGACACACACCGACACTCACGCGCACACACTGACACAAAGCGTCACTCACGCGCACACACTGACACACACCGACACTCACGCGCACACACTGACACAAACCGACACTCACGCGCACACACTGACACACACCGACACTCACGCGCACACACTGACACAAACCGACACTCACGCGCACACACTGACACACACCGACACTCACGCGCACACACTGACACACACCGACACTCACGCGCACACACACAAACTTACCTCTGCTAAAGTCTGCTTGCACACGTTGACGATCTCCAGAGCTGTCTTAGTGTAAGAGCTGTCAGGACCTGCAGTCACACACACACACACACACACACACACACACACACCCATCAAATAACAGTGAGCAGATCACTGTGTGTGTGTGTATGTGTGTGTCTGTGTGTGTGTATGTGTGTGTCTGTGGTGTGTGTGGGTGTGTGTCTGTGTGTGTGTATGTCTGTGTGTGTGTGCATGTGTGTGCCTGTGTATGTGTGTGTCTGTCTGTGTGTGGGTCTGTGGTGTGTGTGTATGTGTGTGTCTGTGGTGTGTGTGGGTCTGTGGTGTGTGTGTGATCTCACCATTGTATTTGACACTGTTGGTGTGGATCAGATTAACATCTGCCAGGAAAATCTCCCGATTCTGATACTTGTGTTTGGAGATGTTCTAACACATACATAAACAAACACACACATTAGAAGAAAAAACATTCTTAGACATACCACACACACACACACACACACACACACACACACACACACACCCACCACACACACACACCCACCACACACACACACCACACCACACCACACCACAC
>NC_083485.1:212500-240000 GCF_030014155.1 Tachysurus vachellii | reverse complement strand
AAGTGTGCAGTAATAACTGTAAGTGTGCAGTAACTTCTGATCAGTTCTGTACAACTGTGTAGAACTTTATTCTGTTCAGCATTACTGTTAAAGTCAGGACACTAAACATTCTCTTTGTCCTCAGTCTTTGGTGCACAGACTTGGTGTATGAGACATTTTCTCAGTTCATGGTCAGATGTTCTGATATTTTCATTTAGAGATCAATCTGAATTCCTTGTTACATCAATGATGGTAAGCTCCTGGTCCAGATGCAGCGATACAGACCCAAAGTCAGATGGACACCGATTTGTTCCTGAACTTAAATACTAACCCTAAAGGTTCACAAACTTTTGAGTGACAGTGTATGAAGTTTACAGGCTGAAACACTCTGTTACAGATAAAAAGTTCTCATTATAAACCTCTAACATAAAGGAGACTCAGCTGTAGGGTCACATGACTCACCCTCTTGTAGTAGTTTTTTATTTTGGTTGCCATGCCGACCTGAAGCATGAGGGGTGGGTACTCCTCACTGTATTCTGCCAAGATCAGGTCTCCATCTTTACCTGTCAGGTCCTGATTGGTGCGCATGAAGAACATGTCCCCGCCCCCTGAGGCCTGTCGTTCCTGCTCCCTTATCTACACACACACACACACACACACACAGCATGAGGAACATGTCCCTCCTGCCCTGAGTCATGGTGCCCTGAGTCATGGTGCACCCTAATCCAGACACACAGACCCTCACACACACACACAAAGACCCCCACACAGACCCCCCCACACACACAGACCCCCACAAAGACCCCCCCACAAACACAGACCCCCCACACACAGAGAGACCCAGAGACACACAGACCAAGAGACACACAGACCCACACACACACCCACACACACACAGACCCACACACACACAGACCCACACACACACCCAGAGACACACAGACCAAGAGACACACAGACCCCCACACACACACCCAGAGACAAACACACACACACACACCCAGAGACACACAGACCCACACACACCGAGACACACAGACCCACACACACACCCAGAGACACACAGACCCACACAGAGAGAGACCCACAGACCCCCACACACAGACCCCAACACACAGACCCCCACACACAGACACACACACACAGACCCCCACACACAGACAGACCCCCACACACAGAGGGAGAGACACATAGAGAGAGAGAGACACACCTTGGCCTTCTTCTTGATGTGCTTGAGGAGGGGCTGCACTGAGTGAGGTCCAGGCTGAGAAAGAAGACCGAAGGAGTACTTTTTGAGTGGGGGACGGTGGAACTGACGCAGCTTCATTGGGCCCATGTGGGTCGGGAAGAACGGCTGCCTTAACTCCAGCGAGGGTATAGAGTGCTGTGTGTATGTGTGAAAGAGAGCGAAACACAACAGAAACATGAGAACAACAGAGAGAAGGAAATAACACTTGTACCTGAAACTGTACCTTACAACACCAGCAGAATACCTAGAGGATAACAACAACCCCAAAGTGTGTGTAAACTTTTACCCCACCTGAATGATGTTACCCCCAAACGTGCCCCTCAGCCCCTGCTGTTTCGGGTAGTAAAATTCATCATTGGACAGATTCCATGGGTCTTTAACCTCCGGCTGGGACATGTTCTACACACAAACACACACAAATACACACACGTCTGTAACCACCACAGTTCACACACTAAAGAATTACAATACAACAATTTTAAAAAAATGTCAATATTGGACATGTTCGGGTTATTTTTTTGCACTAAATATTATGTGAATGGTGTGTTTGTGGTTGGGGACATGTCCACTGTGGACAGGTGAGGACGTGTAACCTGTTGAGGTTCTTCTTTAATGACACCCGTTTTCCCGAGTAGGATGCGGCTTTTTTTCAGAGAAGACTCCTTCTTGTTATCTTTAGATGGAGAGTGAGACGTCCTCTCCTCCTTCTCACTAGGGATCTCTGTACACACACACACACACACACACACACACACACACACACACACACACACACACAGAGGCGTTCCAGTTTACTTATCTATAAGAACAGTTTACCTATCAGAAGGGCTTCTACGGAGAAATAAAGACAAGGTGTAATAAAAGGTTCAAATGTACCCAGTATGATGTTCTCATCGTTGGGGTCGAGGACCAGGACAGGAGGAGACAGCAGATGGTCCATTTTCTGATCATCCCAGATGATGTTGTCTTCCCATCGTCCATACACAAGCTCTTCATTATCAATTGGGAAAATAGAGTACCACAGAGCATCGCCCTCATGGGAAACTGCGCGCACACACACACACGCACACACACACACGCACACACACACACACACACGTCCAATCACACTTAATAAGGTACAATAAGGTTAAAAGATGTGAAGTAGAATAAAACTTATAGTTATAGGCTTATGATTTTGTCTATAATCAGGAGAACTGATATGTATTCGGAGCAGTAAGGTGTGGTTTGAGACACGCCCAGTAGACACGCCCAGTGTTTATAGTGTTCAGTGTGTATCCTAACCTTCTTGGCTGTGCTTGTCACGTTTGGAGATTGTTACAGAGGCAGTTTTGGGAATGGGGGGCGGAGTTGGGGGAATCAGCTGGGAATTACTGCGACTCAGACCTACATTGCACGTGTACACACACACACACACACACACACACACACACACACACACACACACACACACACAAATCCATAGAATGGTGATCAAATGAGAAACATATTAACTCACTCCGTTTAAGTGCTGCTGCTAGTTTGTACGTGTGTGTGTGTGTGTGCATGTGTGTGTGTGCATGTGTGTGAGTGCATGTGTGTGTGTGTGTGTGTGTGAGTGTGTGTGTATGTGCGTGTGTGTGCGTGCGTGAGTGCATGTGTATGCGTGCATGCGTGTGTGCGTGCGTGTGTGTGTATGCGTGCGTGTGTGCGCGCATGTGTGTGTGTGAGTGAATGTGTGTGTGAGTGCATGTGTGTGTGTGTGTGAGTGCATGTGTGTGTGTGTGTGTGAGTGCATGTGTGTGTGTGTGAGTGCATGTGTGTGTGTGTGTGAGTGCATGTGTGTGTGTGTGTGAGTGCATGTGTGTGTGTGTGTGAGTGCATGTGTGTGTGTGTGTGTGTGTGTGTGAGTGCATGTGTGTGTGTGTGTGAGTGCATGTGTGTGTGTGTGTGTGTGTGAGTGCATGTGTGTGTGTGTGTGTGTGAGTGCATGTGTGTGTGTGTGTGTGTGTGAGTGCATGTGTGTGTGTGTGAGTGCATGTGTGTGTGTGTGTGTGTGTGTGAGTGCATGTGTGTGTGTGTGTGAGTGCATGAGTGTGTGTGTGTGAGTGCATGTGTGTGTGTGTGTGAGTGCATGAGTGTGTGTGTGTGAGTGCATGTGTGTGTGTGTGTGAGTGCATGTGTGTGTGTGTGTGAGTGCATGAGTGTGTGTGTGTGAGTGCATGTGTGTGTGTGTGTACCCATACCCTGTTGTGCATTGTAAGCATTAGCATTGCGGGTCATGCTGGAGGGAAGCCACCCTGCCAGACTGGCTCTCTGGGTCTTAGTGCCCTTGTGTTTCACATCTTCTCCATTCCAGATGATGTCTTCCTCCCACTGTAGCTGTGTGACCATGAGGAAGAGCTCATCCTCCAGCTAGACACACACACACACACACACACACACAGAAAGACTACACATGAGTGTGATTGTAAAGAACAGTGTGTGTATGTTTATATATATAGAGAGAGAGAGAGAAGTGTGTGAGTGTTATACAGACCTCAGCCTGCTGCTTGTCTTGTTCATTACTCTGCTCTGCTTCAGGTGTGTGTGTGTCAGTGTGTGTGTCAGTGTGTGTGTCAGTGTGTGTGTCATCGTTATCTTGATGCAGCATGAGGCCATAGTGAAACCCTGCCCCATCCTCTGGGACCCCCAACATGTCATACCACAGCTGAGCCGGACCGTAGCGCCATTCAGCTACGCGTGGTCTTGACTCACACACACCCTCACCCTCACACACCACCGACACACTTTTACACTCCACTGGGGCCATCATGGAGATCTATACACAGATACAGAGAGTAAAAGTCAGACAGACAAGAAGAGAGATAAACTGTCACTGAGTTTATAGACTATAAAATAAATAACAGCTATGTGTTAAGTATTTCAGTAGCTTTATTCATTAACTAGTTCTTACCTGCCTACAAACTACAGTCTGCAAAATGACCACATTGTGTGTGTGTGTGTGTGTGTGTGTGTGTGTGTCCCACCTCATCATCAGACAGACACTGCTCTGGTGGAGGGGGAGGGGCATATTCATAATCCCACCCAGATTTCTTCTTGTCTCCCCCCTCTGCAGAGTGTGATTCGCCGTCAGCAGTGGGCGTGTCCGAGTGTGCGTCTTTGTGTTTCTTCTTCCTCTTTCTCCGAGCACTGCGCCACACTGATGGCATGTTCTTACCTGGTCCAAACAGACGCAGGAACCGCAGAACCTGAGACACACACATGCGTGCACACAGAGAGAAACACATGTAATAGCCTAATACATTTACATTCTCAACAGGTGAGTGTGTAACTATGAGAATGTGTGTAGGTATTCAAGCACACGTGTGTGTGTGTGCGCGTGTGTGTACCTGGCCTGGTCTGAATTCGGGGAACAGCTCAGTTACTTGAGGCAGAGTTTTAGCTGCATCTTTCTGCATGATTCCAGCCAATGGTAGTGTGAGACTGGACTGTAGCCCCACCCCTCCTGTGGCTGTCGGCCTATCACACTCACTCTCACTGTCCGACGAGCTGCTAAACTCTGCCTTTTCCCCAACAGAAGAAGGTGCAATGATGGAGGGAAGAATAATACCATCCCCTTCATCACTCACTACAGAGAGAGAGAGATATAAAATGTAGACAACTCTGATGGTCTGGCGTGAGTGTGTGTGTGGGTGTGTGTGTCCATCTCACCACTGGAGCTCTGAGCGAGTGAGTCTTCCTTCTTGCCTGTGACTGGCTGGCTCGGGGGCGGGGGTGGAGGCATAAGCTTAGCGTCAATGTCCTCAGAGTCAGCGTCATAATCATCCTCATCGTCTACACACACAATTTGTGCACACAAAAGAAAAGGAGAGAACATGATCCAAAAAGTTCTGAAACAGTCATTTGTGCGTATGTGTGTGTGTGTGCGTGTGCATGTGTGTGTGTGTGTGTGTGTGCGTGTGTGCATGTGTGTGTGCATGTGTGCGTGCGTGCGTACCTGTTCTATGTGACAGTTGCATGCTACTCATGGCTTGTTTGTATTTTCGAGTTTCATCTTCAGCAACTTCACTGATATCTGAATAATCCACTGCATCATCAGTGCTCTTCACCCAGCCTACAAACACACACAAAAACACACACACACACAATAAGTTGCTGGTTTCTTCGATAAACCTCCCACACTGGCCTCACACCCTCTCTCTCTTACACACACACACCGTCTGCATCAGTGCTCTGCTCGCTGTCCTCCTCAGTGGCTGTGATCTCTGTAATGAGCGCGCCCAGGCCAAGAGAACCCAGACCTGCCAAGTGCTTTTTACTTTCCTGAAGAATGCCAAAGAAAAGGAGACAGAAAAAAGGCGGGAAAAGGACAGACAGAGACAATAGTGCCAGTGAGATTGTATTAAATATTACTCATTTTATTCTTTCTATAATTTCCACTTTTATACTGACATGTAATTACTATTGTCTCTGCTCACCGTGTCCAAGACGCTGTCATCCTCCAGCTGTCCATCCTCATTGATGTTTCCGAACAGGAAGCCCGTCAGGTGGAAGGGACGGTCCTGATCGTCCTCACTGTCGGAGTCGGACATTCTGGACAAAATCAACCAATCAGCAAACAGACTGATCTTCCAGCAACAGAGTAACAGTGATCTGCAGTCAGTAAGTTGTGTATGTTGTGTTACAGTCATATACAGTCAGTAAGTTGTGTGTGTTGTGTTACAGTGATTTACAGTCAGTAAGTTGTGTATGTTGTGTTACAGTCATATACAGTCAGTAAGTTGTGTGTGTTGTGTTACAGTGATTTACAGTCAGTAAGTTGTGTGTGTTGTGTTACAGTCATATACAGTCAGTAAGTTGTGTGTTGTGTTACAGTGATTTACAGTCAGTAAGTTGTGTATGTTGTGTTACAGTCATATACAGTCAGTAAGTTGTGTGTGTTGTGTTACAGTCATATACAGTCAGTAAGTTGTGTGTGTTGTGTTACAGACATATACAGTCAGTAAGTTGTGTGTGTTGTGTTACAGTCATATACAGTCAGTAAGTTGTGTGTGTTGTGTTACAGTCATATACAGTCAGTAAGTTGTGTGTGTTGTGTTACAGTGATATACAGTCAGTAAGTTGTGTGTTGTGTTACAGTGATATACAGTCAGTAAGTTGTGTGTGTTGTGTTACAGTGATCTACAGTCAGTAAGTTGTGTGTGTTGTGTTACAGTCATATACAGTCAGTAAGTTGTGTGTGTTGTGTTACAGTCATATACAGTCAGTAAGTTGTGTGTGTTGTGTTACAGTCATATACAGTCAGTAAGTTGTGTGTGTTGTGTTACAGTGATATACAGTCAGTAAGTTGTGTGTTGTGTTACAGTGATATACAGTCAGTAAGTTGTGTGTTGTGTTACAGTGATATACAGTCAGTAAGTTGTGTGTGTTGTGTTACAGTGATCTACAGTCAGTAAGTTGTGTGTGTTGTGTTACAGTCATTTACAGTCAGTAAGTTGTGTGTGTTGTGTTACAGTCATATACAGTCAGTAAGTTGTGTGTGTTGTGTTACAGTGATCTACAGTCAGTAAGTTGTGTGTGTTGTGTTACAGTCATATACAGTCAGTAAGTTGTGTGTGTTGTGTTACAGTCATATACAGTCAGTAAGTTGTGTGTGTTGTGTTACAGTGATTTACAGTCAGTAAGTTGTGTGTGTTGTGTTACAGTCATATACAGTCAGTAAGTTGTGTGTGTTGTGTTACAGTGATTTACAGTCAGTAAGTTGTGTGTGTTGTGTTACAGTCATATACAGTCAGTAAGTTGTGTGTGTTGTGTTACAGTCATATACAGTCAGTAAGTTGTGTGTGTTGTGTTACAGTCATATACAGTCAGTAAGTTGTGTGTGTTGTGTTACAGTGATTTACAGTCAGTAAGTTGTGTGTGTTGTGTTACAGTGATCTACAGTCAGTAAGTTGTGTGTGTTGTGTTACAGTGATTTACAGTCAGTAAGTTGTGTATGTTGTGTTACAGTGATTTACAGTCAGTAAGTTGTGTGTGTTGTGTTACAGTGATTTACAGTCAGTAAGTTGTGTGTGTTGTGTTACAGTCATATACAGTCAGTAAGTTGTGTGTGTTGTGTTACAGTGATCTACAGTCAGTAAGTTGTGTGTGTTGTGTTACAGTCATATACAGTCAGTAAGTTGTGTGTGTTGTGTTACAGTGATTTACAGTCAGTAAGTTGTGTATGTTGTGTTACAGTGATTTACAGTCAGTAAGTTGTGTGTGTTGTGTTACAGTCATATACAGTCAGTAAGTTGTGTGTGTTGTGTTACAGTGATTTACAGTCAGTAAGTTGTGTATGTTGTGTTACAGTGATTTACAGTCAGTAAGTTGTGTATGTTGTGTTACAGTCATATACAGTCAGTAAGTTGTGTGTGTTGTGTTACAGTCATATACAGTCAGTAAGTTGTGTATGTTGTGTTACAGTCATATACAGTCAGTAAGTTGTGTGTGTTGTGTTACAGTGATCTGCAGTCAGTAAGTTGTGTGTGTTGTGTTACAGTCATATACAGTCAGTAAGTTGTGTGTGTTGTGTTACAGTGATTTACAGTCAGTAAGTTGTGTATGTTGTGTTACAGTGATTTACAGTCAGTAAGTTGTGTATGTTGTGTTACAGTCATATACAGTCAGTAAGTTGTGTTACAGTCATATACAGTCAGTAAGTTGTGTATGTTGTGTTACAGTCATATACAGTCAGTAAGTTGTGTGTGTTGTGTTACAGTGATCTGCAGTCAGTAAGTTGTGTGTGTTGTGTTACAGTCATATACAGTCAGTAAGTTGTGTGTGTTGTGTTACAGTGATCTACAGTCAGTAAGTTGTGTGTGTTGTGTTACAGTCATATACAGTCAGTAAGTTGTGTGTGTTGTGTTAGTCATATACAGTCAGTAAGTTGTGTGTGTTGTGTTACAGTGATTTACAGTCAGTAAGTTGTGTATGTTGTGTTACAGTGATTTACAGTCAGTAAGTTGTGTATGTTGTGTTACAGTCAGTAAGTTGTGTGTGTTGTGTTACAGTGATTTACAGTCAGTAAGTTGTGTATGTTGTGTTACAGTCATATACAGTCAGTAAGTTGTGTATGTTGTGTTACAGTCATATACAGTCAGTAAGTTGTGTGTGTTGTGTTACAGTGATCTACAGTCAGTAAGTTGTGTGTGTTGTGTTACAGTGATCTACAGTCAGTAAGTTGTGTGTGTTGTGTTACAGTGATTTACAGTCAGTAAGTTGTGTATGTTGTTACAGTGATCTACAGTCAGTAAGTTGTGTGTGTTGTGTTACAGTGATCTACAGTCAGTAAGTTGTGTGTGTTGTGTTACAGTGATCTACAGTCAGTAAGTTGTGTGTGTTGTGTTACAGTCATATACAGTCAGTAAGTTGTGTGTGTTGTGTTACAGTCATATACAGTCAGTAAGTTGTGTGTGTTGTGTTACAGTCATATACAGTCAGTAAGTTGTGTGTGTTGTGTTACAGTCATATACAGTCAGTAAGTTGTGTGTGTTGTGTTACAGTCATATACAGTCAGTAAGTTGTGTGTGTTGTGTTACAGTCATATACAGTCAGTAAGTTGTGTGTGTTGTGTTACAGTGATCTACAGTCAGTAAGTTGTGTGTGTTGTGTTACAGTCATATACAGTCAGTAAGTTGTGTGTGTTGTGTTACAGTCATATACAGTCAGTAAGTTGTGTGTGTTGTGTTACAGTGATCTACAGTCAGTAAGTTGTGTGTGTTGTGTTACAGTCATATACAGTCAGTAAGTTGTGTGTGTTGTGTTACAGTGATCTACAGTCAGTAAGTTGTGTGTGTTGTGTTACAGTCATATACAGTCAGTAAGTTGTGTGTGTTGTGTTACAGTCATATACAGTCAGTAAGTTGTGTGTGTTGTGTTACAGTCATATACAGTCAGTAAGTTGTGTGTGTTGTGTTACAGTGATCTACAGTCAGTAAGTTGTGTGTGTTGTGTTACAGTCATATACAGTCAGTAAGTTGTGTGTGTTGTGTTACAGTGATCTACAGTCAGTAAGTTGTGTGTGTTGTGTTACAGTGATCTACAGTCAGTAAGTTGTGTGTGTTGTGTTACAGTCATATACAGTCAGTAAGTTGTGTGTGTTGTGTTACAGTGATCTACAGTCAGTAAGTTGTGTGTGTTGTGTTACAGTCATATACAGTCAGTAAGTTGTGTGTGTTGTGTTACAGTCATATACAGTCAGTAAGTTGTGTGTGTTGTGTTACAGTGATTTACAGTCAGTAAGTTGTGTGTGTTGTGTTACAGTGATCTACAGTCAGTAAGTTGTGTGTTGTGTTACAGTCATATACAGTCAGTAAGTTGTGTGTGTTGTGTTACAGTGATCTACAGTCAGTAAGTTGTGTATGTTGTGTTACAGTGATCTGCAGTCAGTAAGTTGTAATAAAGAGAAATAAAAAGATAAACACAGATCTATGTAATGAATGGGAAAATTAGTATTTGTGGTTTCTGTGTCCTGTTTAATGCAGCAGATCGACAGTAAATCAGACAGTAAATCAGACAGTAAATCAGACAGTAAATCAGACAGTAAATCAGACAGTAAATTTAGTTTTTATACTAATGGACTTATAAAGTCAGTAAAAACTTCCTGACCTCTCTGAGCTGTTTACAACAAGGCCGTGACTAAATCCGCGGACTCGAGTTTACGGTCCCCCGCCGCATGAAGCCCTTCCTCTGGGACGCGTCCTCCGAGTCTCCCGCTCAGACACTTCACTTCATTCAATGGCGTATTTAGCACAAAAACATTCGCCTTCACGCTCGTTTACAGGCCGTTAATTACTGTTAATTACTGTTTGTTCAACATAATTACAACTATTAAAGAGATTCTGCAGAAATGATCTGAATATTCAGCACAGTTAGCTTGCCGTAGTGTTTACGGTGCCTGTTTCTGGTTTCCGCTACAACTAGACTTCCGGTTTGCAAGGACCGCCCACAAAGAACATTTATATTAAACCTATTTAATTTATACATTAGATTAAATATATTTATACATATAAATACAAGGACTCTGTATCCCTATGTTTAACAAAACACGTCATTATATATCATATTTAACCTCTTCAGACCCAAATGTCCTCATATGAGGACATAACATTTTATAGTTATAGTATAGTTATCAGCTATGAATTAAGAGAAACAGTCAGTAGAAATTGTAACGTACACAACAGTAGCGTACGGGTCTCAGGAGATTATATAAATACATAATATAAAATATAATGTTATAAATATAATGTTAAAAATAATATTTAATGATATAAAATTCATTTATATATAATATTTAATGATATAAAATAAACTCATGTTCACAGTTAATGCAGTGTGTTTTCACCTATCAACAGTATCTGTATTCTATACAAATCTTTTTAAACTTTATTCATTTTTTATTGTTGTTTATTCACAAAATAAACATAAATGACAATCTAGGACTTTTACTAACATTCTTGTGTCACAGTTTGTTATTTCACAATTCATTAATTTAGTTTAAAAAGTTATTCAGTGACTCTTTTTATCTAAACTAAATGCAATAAGGAAATGTGTGGAGAATAAAATAACAGAATCGAAAATAATAGTTTTTTTAATAAATTCTAGTTCAGATATATTTGTCCACTGGTTCCAACGTCTCTCAGGGTAAAGAGGGAAGTTTACTACAAGACTCTTCTCTGTTCTGGCACCAAGGTGGTGGAATGAACTTCCCCTAGAGGTCCGGACAGCTGAGTCACTGGATATTTTCAAGCGGCAGTTGAAGACCTACTTATTCAGGAAACACTTCAACTAGAACTTCTTTCCTTATCTTTTGCATTAAAAAACAAAAAAACAAAAAAAAAACCTGACACTTTTTTATTGTAACTTTGAACAATGTTTTAAACTCATGGTATATTAAGTATGTAACTTAGTGAACCAGCATTAATGTATTCAATGATAGAGATTTAAACACTTATGTACGTCGCTCTGGATAAGAGTCTGTCACATGATGTAAATGTAAATTTGTATAGTGGTTTTAACAGTGGACGTTGTCTGAAAGCAGCTTTACAGAACATAAACATAGAACAAAAGGTTAATATAAAGAACAATATAAAGATTAATATAATACAAAATTCAAGATTAATATTAGATATATTTAAATGTGTTTGTATTTATCCCCAATGAACAAGTCTGAGGTGACTCAGGTGACTGTGGGGAGGAAAAACTCCCTTAGATGGTAAAGGAAGGAACCTTGAGAGGAACCAGACTCAAAGGGGAACCTCATCCTCATGGTTTATATATGAACATTTATTTCTTAAATCATTTATTTCTTATAGAATTAAGTCATGTTTTAAACAAAGAATGAATAAATGTGAGGCTGGGATCAACAATCGTGATCAGTGATTGGTTGTTGGGAATAATGTTAGTTAGTTAGTGAATCTTCTCTGTCTCCTGGTTTATCAGCAGCTGTGGTGGTGTGAGCTGGAGCTCTGTACCGAGTCACTAGATTTGTCACTAGGCTCTTTTTTAATTAAAGTTTCTACAATGTCTCTTTTCACTGTTTTCAGTTTCTAGACTAAACTTTTTTATTGTAAAATAAAATATTTTACTTTACTGCTCCTTTTTATTGTTTACATTCTTACTTTGCTATTTGATAATGTTCTTGTTTATTCATGTATATTTTTCTTTTCTTTTATTCCTGCCTTCATTTTTAACATATAAACTTTAACGTTAAAGTTTGGTATCAGAGAATTTTTATACATTTAAATAGATAACATCTGTTGTGGTTTCTGACTCTGCCCTGAGACATTCAGCTTAATTTAATTTCTCTAAAATGTCCTACATGTAAATCTCAGGTTATGATCAGCAGCAGACCAGAGACAGACCCAGGAGCTCGCGAAACTGGAGATCGGCCGCGACCACTGTACTGTGGTGAGTTTCGGGCCGCTCCTTTCCAGCCAATGCCCTACCAGCAGCCTGAAGCAGGAGTCCCTATCTGGGTAGAGGAGGGGGCTGGAATGGCACCCCACCCTAAAACCCATGGTTGAGCCCATGCCCACCGAGCCACAAGACACCCCTTCCACAAGACAACAATCCCTAGCTAGCCAGCTGAAGCCTACATTCTGCCACCACTCTCCGAGAGCCCCAAGTCAAATTTGAAGTTAACGGCAGGCCAATCATCACCATGCTAAACTCAGGGATCATGGTGACCCTCACCCAGCCCGGAGACCTCCCCCGACTAGCCAAGCATGTCAGGACCCTCGAGGTCACCTGTCTCCATGGCTTCGAGAGGCTGGGTGTGGATCTTGTGGGGCTGCTACCGAAGTAAGTAATGCCACTCGTTATCCTGAGGCAGTCCCACATCAGAAGGCCACCTCCCAGAACATTGCTAGGGAGCCCCTCATGCTCTTCAGTTAAGTGGGTATACCAAAAGACATTGGTATACTCACCGACCAAGGTATGCTCTTTGTGTCTAGACTAACGGTGAATTTGTGTCAGCTGTTGCAGACGACTGGACAAGAGGAGCAGTTCAACCAATTGCTGAAGAGGATGTTAAAAATCGTGGTAGATGAGGAATGGGACCTCCTCGGTCCCTACATCCTGTTTGTCGTCCAAGAGACCCCACAAGCGTCGACTGGCTTCCCCCTTCGAGCTATCATTTGAATGGTAACTTCAGTTGTCCAGGAACACATGGAAGCTGCTCAGTGAGACCAGCAACGAGCCTAAAATTGTACAATCGTGTTGAACAGTAATGTGTGTTCACCTCTGGAGACCAGGTGTTGATCCTCATCCCCAATACGGCCTGCAAATTCCTTATCGGGTCCTGGAAGCCCACTGTCACACTATAGAGGAGGAACTGGCGAGACTTTTTCAGGATGGCCAGCCCATGGTCCAGCTTCATTGTCATCATACATGAGCCAGAATGATCCATCAGGCTTTGTAAAGACTTCTGGAGCCTAAACCAAGTCTCGGACTTTGATAGCTACCCCTTCCCCTAGGTGGACGTCCTCGAAGAGAGGTAAGGGAAGGCTCAGTACACATCGACTCTGGATCTAACCAAAGGTTACTAGCAGGGGACATGGCTCCTGCACGCCAGACACCACCGCTCCTGGGTTGATGGGTTGCTCCAGCTCCAGCACTCCAGCACCCTTGCATCAACTCACTGCACTCCAGCTGCACTACATCCACTTTGCTGGGTACTTATTAAATAAAAGAACACACAATTTTTCCACCACCTCCTGACCCTGTGCCTTGACTCTGTGTCCCACCTCGCAGTGCAAGTCTGTTAACTTAACACTGTTAACTTATGCATTCATCCTGAACTTCTCTATTGTGTGAGTATTTTATTCACAGGGTTCTGCATGGTTCCTGCACATTCCTGTAAGGAATAAAGACCCTCCTAAAGAAACCTTTTATACATTTCACTGTATTTGCTCTTTTTCATCATATCACACCAGTTTTCGTTTGATTTTGGTCAAAATATAATAAAATAATCAAAAAATAAACCTAAAAATGATTACTGATATTGATTTAATGTCATTTAATGTGTGTGTGTGTGTGTGTGTGTGTGTGTGTGTGTGTGTGTGTTGGGGGGTGGGGGGTGCAGTAGCGACCGGTATCCTTCCCGTTTTACTTTTGCCTGGTTGCTTAGTAACGACCGCGGTGGAGAGTACCTAGGGTGCGCGCTCCCGAGCCACGCGTCCGCGAGCCAGCATCTGCAGCGTGCGCGCGCATTACGCTTTTACACATCAGAAAAAGAGACGTGGATGTTAATTTACAGTCAAAATAATAATAATTATTATTAATAACATTATATTCATCAACATCATCGTCTTCTTTTTTTCTTCTTCTTTACCGCTGTGAGAACCAGGCTCGAGAATGACAGGAGGAAAAACATGGCGCACGGCGCGGTGAGATGAAGCACGGTGAGATCAGGCAGGTGAGGAGCGGAACTGGCTTTTCCTCATCCTCATTCATGTCTTCATCAACTGCATTATAAACACTAATCTACATCAGGATGGAGTGTTAATAACGCGCTCGGGAGTGTTTAATGACGCGTGGGTGGAAACGGTTTACATGGCGCGTCGCCGCATTGCTCTAAAGCGCATGAACACATTCACACGTTCATTCGTTTTATGTTGTTGGTCCGTTGTTTTAATATTAGGGTAACATGAATCTGCAGAGCGTGTGTGTGTGTGTGTGTGTGTGTGTGTGTGTGTGTGTGTGTGTGTTGCATTCATTGCCTCTGCGCACGGACTGATGTGGGTAAATGATGTGACAGCGTGTTTTCAGAACATGTTAAACATGAGCACAACTGCACATACTGCTGTGTGTGTGTGTGTGTGTGTGAGAATGAATGAAGGAACACTGTTGTGTGAGAGCATGTGTGTTGCTCACATGTGTAACACACACACACACAAAGTGACCTCTGTTAGATGTGTGTGTGTGTGTGTGTGCGCGTGCGTGTGTGTGTGTAGTGGAATGATAAGAAGGAGAAGCAGTGAGACACCTTCTGCCATGTCTCAGAGTTGTCATGGTGATTTGGCCATCTGTTGGCTTGCTGTGTATAAATATATGTGTGTGTGTGTGTGTGTGTGTTCTACACATACTACCCCCTAAACAGTGTGCACTCTAGGCAGCACACTATCCTCATATGTGATTTGGAAAATAAACCGAGCTTTTCCCAACGAAATAAACATCCGCAGGCGAGTACAGAGGAGGAGAGACGAATGAACACATTGGTATTCACGTCTCATGCTGCAGTCTCTTTCACCGTCCCTGCAGTTACAAGACACACACACACACATATATATACACACACACACACACATATACACACACACATATATACACACATACACACACACACACACACACACACACACACACACACACATATACACAAACACATACACACAGACACCGCCCCTTCTCTTTTTTTCCTGGTGAATGTGGACTTTTATAAATATGTGAAGCCGACGCTGCCTGATGTGAGGAGAAATAAAGGTGGAGGAGATTATGAGAAAAAGAGAGAGGGAGGGAGAGAGAGAGAGAGAGAGAGAGAGAGAGATGCAGTGTTAAAGATGATATAGGGAACAGGTTTTTCTCACCTCTGTCACATCAGACTTGCTCATTGGGGATAAACACATTTACAAACACATTTAAATATATTATAGTGTAATATTATTTTTTGTTTTATATTAATCTTTGTATAATATACTTTTTTTTTCTATTATGTGTCTTATGTTCTGTAAAGCTGCTTTGAGATAATGTTCCATTGTTAAAGTGATACAGAAATAAAATTTAATTGAATTAAATTATACAGGTAAACAATTCTAATATACATGTTCCAGTAATTAGGGTGAAGTAGTGTTTCATCTTCATTCTCAGGGCTTATGATCTAGGGGTTAGGGATTAGGGATTATGATCTAGGGGTTAGGGATTAGGGATTATGATCTAGGGGTTAGGGATTAGGGATTATGATCTAGGGGTTAGGGCTTAGGGATTATGATCTAGGGGTTAGGGATTAGGGATTATGATCTAGGGGCTAGGGCTTAGGGATTATGATCTAGGGGTTAGGGCTTAGTGATTATGATCGAGGCGTTAGAGCTTAGTGATTATGATCTAGGGGATAGGGCTTAGTGATTATGATCTAGGGGTTAGGGCTTAGTGATTATGATATAGGGGTTAGGGATTAGGGATTATGTTTGAGTGGTTAGGATTTAGTGATTATTATCGAGGGGTTAGGGCTTAGTGATTATGATCTAGGGGTTAGGGCTTAGTGATTATGATCTAGGGGTTAGGGCTTAGTGATTATGATATAGGGATTAGGGTTTAGTGATTATGATCTAGGGGTTAGGGATTAGTGATTATGATATAGGGGTTAGGGATTAGTGATTATGATATAGGGGTTAATGATTCAGTAATTGTGGTCTAGGGTTTAGGGCTGCTGCTGCAACCATAAAGACAAACCTCTTACTGTTAGTCTTTACTCTTCTCCACCTGCTCTGTGAAGTTTATTATTAAAACTGAATTAAGTGGAATTTATGTGCACTGCTCTCATCCACAGCTACAAAACATCTCCTTCTTCTTCTTCATTTTATTATTATTATTATTATTATTATTATTATTATTATTATTATTATTATTATTATTATTACTGTATTACCTCTGATGGTGTGTTTGATGTTCAGTCTTTTCACAGTTGTGGTTTAAGGAATAAACAGTTCGTACTTTCTCAGAATAAATTAACTTCATGTCAAGATTAGATTTCTTTAATCTCTCTTATAACTGCCTAATCTTTAGCATATACTGTACACTAATGAAACCTAAAGCAAAAAGTTCAGCTTCACAGTACACAACTATTTTAATGAATCTTTTATTTAGGCAGGTCCCATTAAGATACAATATCTCTTCTTTAATCTGTGGCATAAAAATACAATAAAAAAAAGAATTTATATAAACCACAATTTGCAGATGTGCGTAATTGTTTGTGCAGCATGTTTTGTGGTGAAGGATGTGTTAGTGTGTTGTGTTGGGGTTGTGTGTTGTGTTGGGGTAGTGTGTTGGGGTTGTGTGTTGTGTTGGGGTAGTGTGTTGGGCTGGGGTAGTGTGTTCAGTTGGGGTAGTGTGTTGAGTTGGAGTAGTCTGTTGGGTTGGGGTTGCGTGTTGGGTTGGGGTTGTGTGTTGGGTTGGAGTTGTGTGTTGGGTTGGGGTTGTGTGTTGGGTTGGGGTTGTGTGTTGGGTTGGAGTAGTGTGTTGGGTTGGGGTAGTGTGTTGGGGTCGTGTGTTGTGTTGGGGTAGTGTGTTCAGTTGGGGTAGTGTGTTGAGTTGGAGTAGTCTGTTGGGTTGGGGTTGCGTGTTGTGTTGGGGTAGTGTGTTGGGGTAGTGTGTTGGGCTGGGGTAGTGTGTTCAGTTGGGGTAGTGTGTTGAGTTGGAGTAGTCTGTTGGGTTGGGGTTGTGTGTTGGGTTGGAGTTGTGTGTTGGGTTGGGGTTGTGTGTTGGGTTGGGGTTGTGTGTTGGGTTGGAGTAGTGTGTTGGGTTGGAGTAGTGTGTTGGGTTGGTGTTGTATGTTGGGTTGGAGTAGTGTGTTGGGTTGGGGTTGTGTGTTGGGTTGCAGTAGTGTGTTGGGTTGGGGTAGTGTGTTGTTTTGGGGTAGTGTGTTCAGTTGGGGTTGTGTGTTGTGTTTCATAAACTCTTATTTTATTTCTGCTCAGTGTTATATGTTAATTTTTATGCCTGATTTTATTGAAAGTTTAGTTTACAACCAGAATTGTGCAACAGTGATTTAATGTGTGTTAACATACACATACACACACACACACACACACACACACACACACACACACACACACACAGGATTACTGATTAAAGCTGTGATGTTTTTTTTAAATCCTATTGTCCAATCAGGTACAGACAATTTTTATGCGTTGAGTTTTTATAAATATTTATATTACAGTTCTTCTATTATATATGAATACACATATATTTGTGTTTGTGTATCCCTGTGTGTGTGTGTGTGTGTGTGTGCATGTGTTTAGGTGTGAATATGGAATGTACACTGTAAAAAAGGTGGCGCTTCCCCAACCAATGGCATCATCCATAAAAAAACCACATGGCTGATGGGCAGAGTTTAACATATACCTTTGTGGGTGTGTGTGTGTGTGAGTGTGTGTGAGTGTGTGTGAGTGAGTAGATTGTGTGTGTTAGCAGGGTAAGGAAAACATGGTGTGTGTGTGTACATGTGACTGAGAGACTGTGTGAGTGTACACGTGTGTGTGTGAGTGTGTGAGTGTGAGGGAGACCATGTGGTACACACACCTGCACTGGCGACCTCTGACCTTTGCCTTAGTTTCTTGGTTGCCATGGTGGTACATCTCCATGGCGATGGCTGTGACCTTCCAGCCTACAGTGAACACTGCTCAGGGTCGTCTGCGTGGGATGCGCATCGCTGTGGCGACAGAAGGGCTCCGTCCTGTGGACCAGTACCTGGGCGTGCCTTTTGCGGCCCCGCCCACTGGAGTGCGGAGATTTGCTGTTCCCGAGCCCCCCACAGCGTGGGGGGGCGTACGTAACGCCACACGTTTTGCTCCTGTGTGTCCTCAGAGTGCACGTGGCAATGTGCATGACATCACTGCACCTGTATGGGCGACCTTTAACCTTGATACCATGGCAACGTACCTGCAGGAGCAGAGCGAAGACTGTCTCTACCTCAACCTGTATGTGCCCACACGAGAAAGGAGCGGTAAGCACACACAATCACACACACACACACAACCACACACACACACACAATCACACACACAACCACACACACACACACAACCACACACACACAATCACACACACAACCACACACACACACACAATCACACACACAACCACACACACACACAACCACACACACACACAACCACACACACACACAATCACACACACACATACACACAACCACACACAACCACACACACACAACCACACACAACCTCACACACACACACACTCACACACACAAACTCACACACAAACACACACACAAACTCTCACACAGACACACACACAAACTCACTCACACACAACTACACACACAACCACACACACAAACACACACAAACTCACACACACACACACAAACACACACACAAACTCACACACAAACACACAAACACACACACAAACTCACACACACATAAACACACACACAAACTCACACACACAAACCACACATACACATGCACACACACACACACAACCACACACACACACAAACTTACACACAAACACACACACACACAAACACACACAAACTCACACACACACAAGCACACACACACACACACACACACACACAAGCACACACACACACACACACACACACACAGAGACGTGTAGAGTACAGATTTCATATTGAAACATTATTATTATATCTTCATTACTGTGTGTTTTCTCTGGTGTGTCACTGCAGGGCCGAAGCGGGCGGGTGAGGAGGTGGAGGATGACGGTACTTCCTGTTTTCATCACTGGCTTTTTTATTTATTTTGTATTAAAAAATTTCACTTATTTATTTATTTCTGATGGTTTTATTTGATCTGCAATCAGTGAGTGTGAGTGGCTTTGGGGTTTCTGCCCTCTTACATCAGCTTCCAAGATTCAGAGACAGACATAGTGTAAACTTTGAGCTGTCCTTTTTCTCACACACACACACACACACACACACGCATTCACACGCACACACACACATACATGCACACACACACATACACACACACACTCACCAATACACACACACGCACGCATTCACACACACACACTCACGCACACACACACGCACGCATGCATGCACACACATACACGCACACACAAACACACACATACACAGGCACAAACACGCACACACACATACACACATGCACACACACATACAGACGCATGCACGCACGCACATACACACACGCAAACACATTCACACGCATGCACACACACAGGCACACACACATGCACGCACGCACAGACACATGCATACATTCATTGACATAATCATCATAAAACTGAAAATCAGCCAATCAACTGTTTCTAAATATTAGATGTTTGTTATTGTTTGTTTAGTGTTGCGTGATGCACGTGAGGACCCGTGGCCTGTAATGTTGTTTATTCATGGTGGCTCATATATGGATGGAACTGGAAACATCATGGATGGCAGTGTGTTAGCAAGCTACGGAAATGTCATCGTCATCACACTTAACTACAGGATAGGAGTATTGGGTATGTGAACACACACACACACACACACACACACACACACACACACAGAATTTAAAAAAAGAACTTACAAAAATATTTGTTCAAAGTCAAAACAATTTTCTAAGGCCTCCTTTCTCAAACACACAAATCCTAAGCATGGCACATTACCAAACACTACACAACTCTCAAACAAACATACACAACACAATTCCTAAAGACCATGCAATATAAACAGGGTAAGAAAATCCACTCCTTAATGTGTGTGTGTGTGTGTGTGTGTTTCTCTCAGGATTCCTGAGCACTGGTGATCAGGCTGCTAAAGGAAATTATGGATTGCTGGATCAAATTCAGGCTCTACGTTGGATCAATAAGAATATTGGATATTTTGGAGGAGATCCAGGTCGGGTCACTGTTTTTGGATCAGGAATCGGAGCATCTTGTGTCAGTTTGCTTACATTGTCTCATCACTCAGAGGGTAAAAAATCCAGCAAATTCCAAACCTACAATTCTCATGACATGCAATGACTAAAGAGTCTTGTTCCTGAGTGTGTGTACATCTCTCTGTCTCTCTTGGCCTCTTCCTCTCTGTAGGACTGTTCCACAGAGCCATTATTCAGAGTGGCTCTGCATTGTCCAGTTGGTCAGTGAATTATCAGCCAGTGAAATACACACGCATGTTGGCCGAGCGAGTGGGCTGTAATGTGCTCGACACACACGTGAGCCTTCACACACTTACAGTTTGTCATTTATTATTTACTTCAGCATCAGCATGTGTGTGTGTGTGTGTGTGTGTGTGTGTGTGTGTGTGTGTGTGTAGGACTTGGTGCTGTGTATGCAGAAGCGGAGTTACAGGGAACTGGTGGAGCAGGACATCCAGCCGGCTCGTTTCCACGTTGCCTTTGGGCCTGTGATTGACGGGGATCTTATTCCTGATGACCCGGAAGTGCTAATGGAGCAGGGGGAGTTCCTCAACTATGACATCATGCTGGGTGTTAACCAAGGGGAGGGACTTCGCTTTGTAGAGGGAGTGGTAGAGCCAGAGGAGGGCGGTGTTTCCGGATCAGATTTTGACTTCGCTGTTTCTGACTTCGTGGATGGTCTCTATGGTTACCCAGAAGGGAAGGACACACTGCGTGAGACGATAAAGTTTATGTACACGGATTGGGCGGATCGCGACAATCCAGAAACGCGACGTAAAACACTCGTCGCCATGTTTACTGATCACCAGTGGGTGGAGCCTGCTATGGTCACGGCTGATTTGCATGCACGCTATGGTTCTCCAACGTTCTTCTATGCATTTTATCACCACTGCCAGAGTCCAATGAAGCCTGCCTGGGCTGACTCCGCCCATGGAGACGAGATTCCTTATGTGTTTGGAATCCCGCTCGTCGGACCCACCGAGCTTTTCCCTTGCAATTTTTCACGCAATGACATCATGCTGAGTGCAGTCGTCATGACGTATTGGACCAACTTCGCCAAGACTGGGTAATTACACACTTACACAATAATACATAATAAAACACAATAAAATAAACAGTAAAAAACACACACTCACACAGCTACACAAAAACAAACAAAAATGATGTAATTATAATACATAATTATCTAAAGTATAAATCTAGATCAATTACAATATATTGAAATCCAGTCCTACAACAGTGTCTACTAGCTAAGTGCTACTTAGAAACTCTTCTATTCATTAAAGAACCACACCTTCTGAGAGACACCACCCATTAACACCAGCAGTCTGATTCAGGTTTGATCCAATCTCTCTGTCTCTCTTTATATTTGTCTTTCTTTTTGTCTGTCACTCTTTCTACAGAGACCCGAATAAACCTGTCCCTCAGGACACAAAGTTCATCCACACAAAAGCAAACCGTTTTGAGGAGGTGTCATGGTCGAAGTACAGTCCTGAGGATCAGCTCTACTTGCACATCGGCCTCAAACCACGTGTACGAGATCATTACCGTGCCACTAAAGTCGCTTTCTGGAAGCACCTGGTTCCCCACCTGTACAACCTAAACGACATGTTCCACTACACCTCCACCACTACCACACGGGCACCACCCCCTCCTGCACAGGCCACTCCCACTGGACCACGTCCCCCTAGACGCCCTGGGCCACTGGTCATTGCTAATCCTCGTGATTATTCCACCGAGCTCAGCGTTACTATCGCCGTTGGAGCGTCACTTCTTTTCCTCAATGTCCTGGCTTTTGCAGCACTCTATTACCGCAAAGATAAACGCAGCCGACAAGCCACGCCTCCTCCACGACAGCCAACGCCCCCTCGTCACCAGGCTCCACCTGTGTCCTGCGAGAAAGATGCAAGATCATCACAGAGGGATTACACACTCACGCTACGTCGCTCGCCGGATGACGTCCCTCTCATGTCGCCCGACTCAGTTGCCATGACGCCCAACAGCGTATCCATGACACCGGACTCTGTTTCCATGACACCCAGTTCGCTGATGGGGTTTCCCAGCATGCACCCCTACAACACATTTACACATGGATACAACAACGCTGGCCTGCCACACACACACTCCACAACCAGAGTATAACAATACACACTAGAACTGGTTCAAACCTGTTTCAGCAGCTAAAACACACACACAAACACACAAACACACAAACCCACACAAACACACAAACCCACACAAACACACACACACAAACACAATGGTTTAACCAGTTCAAACCACCTAGGTACAAATTTATTCAAAATATTCAACAATAAAATGTACAAAATAACTTAAGTGCCAAGATGGAGGATAAACGCATCACTGAACCGTGACATCAGCGTAGATTAGCAGCCCGTAGAGACGCTTTCCTACATTATATTACTTATTTATCGTGTATTCACACTCCGTGCGGTGCAGAGTATACACAAAATATCTTATGGAATGTTTTTGTCTACATTTTATACATATTTACAATTATTCTAATTAAGCTAAGCTATTTAATTAGTTCTACTTCAATAAAAACACAGTTTTTCTACCAATGTTGCTAACAAAGCTAGCTAGTACTCTTACTGACCTGTTCCTGGATGTTCTTTTTGGTCTTGTAAATGCTTATTTATTTGTGGGAGAGTCAGCAGGGGGTTGGGAAAGCGCCCCCTATAGGTGAACATGCTGTTAAAACATTTCTGTTCACATATATTCTCTCTATTTATTTCTTTTTCTTGTGCCCTAAAAACATTTTCTCAGTACAGTTGTAGGCACAGTTAGCAAACTAACCTTTATTTTCTCACACTATCACATGTAGTCTTCAGGTGCTTTAGCTTCAGCTGGTCTTTACTCAATCCTCTGTGAGCTAGCCGTAACACCCAAGAGCTGACATCAAACACCTCGAACCAACACCTTGCTTATGAGTTTTATAATAATCATTTCAATCGGCTGTTCTTTAATAACCCATTAAATCATCACACTGGTGTTTGGTGTTAGATGGTGGCGTGTTTTGAGATTGTTGCTTCTTGCTTTATGGCTGAAGACAATGTTGGAGTTTAATGTGGGATTGGTGAGCTCTGGGTTGGGGAGGCTTTGCTAATACACACAAACACACATTAACACTAACATGTTTTTTGAATGTAAATGAGTAAGAATTGTATTCTGAAGCTCTGATTGATTTAGGTTCATCTGAGGGGCGGAGCCATCACTCATAGCTTTAATTATAACCTCAAGCATAATTATTTATTCATTACTGCATATTTTATGTGGTTTAGATCAAGGTGATCTTTGTATTTATTTAAAACACACACACACAGACACAAACGCACACACACGCGCACACAGTCACACACGCACAAACACACACGCACGCATACACATACTCACACACACACACACATACGCACACACACGTACACACATGTACGCACACGCACACACACACGCACACACACGTACGCACACGCACACACACACACACGCTTGAGTTCACACCTTGTTGCAGTGCCTCATGTGGACTATAGGAGGCGCTCAGACATCAAATGTTTAATTTAACAGACAATCAAACAGAAAAAAATAAAAAATAAATAAACCAGAACACAGGAGCTGCCAGAACTCTCCAGTCGACTGAGACAGTAATAATAATACTGAATAATAATGTGTGTTATAGAAGTAATAATTCTGTGTACATTATTTAGATATAAACTTTGTTTGTTTTATCTCTGACTATTTTCACACAAAATCAATATAAAAACATTTTCTTTAAATATCAGTTCTTCATGCTTTAAATTAAACACTTTTTTATTTACTACAAATTATTATTCAGCAGTGTAGTTATACTGAATTAAAATGTTACAGTAAAGTGTGAGTGTGTGTGTGTGTGTGTGTGTGTGTGAGAGAGAGAGAGAGAGAGAGAGAGAGAGAAGGTTTAAACATATACAGTACATGGTATTGCTGAGCTCAGTGACATTTCATTCTCATTGATTCACACTAGAGCTAGCAGCAGAGCACACATGCTAATGTATGTGTGTGAATGTGTGTGTGTGTGTGTGTGTGTGTGTGTGTATGTGTATGTGTGTGTGTTTGTGTTTATGTGTGTGTGTGTGTGTGTGTGTGTGTGAGTGTGCTTATATATGTGTGTGTGTATGTGTATGTATGTGTGAGTGTGTGTATGTGAGTGATATATATCTCTTGATCCAGCATCTTATCTAATCTTGCCATTCTAAGTGTTTAATTTTTCATGAATCCCTTTTATAAAATGCTTTAATCTGAACTTTAATCTGAACTTTAATCTGAACTTTAATCTGAATTGTTCCTGATTTGGTTTGTGTGATAAATCGTCCTTTAGCTGCGTTTAAGATCTTACAGATGTTTCAGATATTTAACTTGTTTCATGTTGCAGGCTTCACATTTTACACAAAATGGCTTCAAACATTTTTCTAAAAGAAACATGAATGTGTGGAATGTATAATCATTATAGGGCTTCTACAGCTGTGTGTGTGTGTGTGTGTGTGTGTGTGTGTGTGTGTGGTTTTTATTTGATCTGATATATTTCTCATAACACTCATTCTGGACTTTTATGAAGTAAACACTCTTCTGTGTAGTGCACTCACACTTTGTACATAATGGTTTTATTGGAATAAGCTACACTAGCAGTGACATCATCACGCAGTGACATCATCACACAGTGACATCATCACACAGTGACATCATCACGCAGTGACATCATCACGCAGTGACGCTAGTTAGCTCCATCGCTAACCTCTGTTTATTTCTAATCAATGGACATGAATGTGGTGCCAAATTTCTACATGATTTTCTCTGAACCAGCAGATTGAATGTCTCCCTAAGTGACTGTAAATACTGATCACCTTTTTAAACAATGTACACTGATTTACACTCTCTCTCTCTCTCTCTCTCTCTCTCTCTCTCTCTTTCTCCTTTTATACTCTGTCCACATGCTGATCTTCAGATTTGCAGTAAATATTCAGTTTGCCTTTGGCTTTTGTGTTAGTTTGGTTCTTTCTCTGTGTGTGTGTGTCTGTGTGTGTATGTCTGTGTGTGAGTGTTAGTGTGTGTGTGTGTGTGTGTCTGTCTGTGTGTGTGAGTGTTAGTGTGTGTGTTTTATTTAAAGCATGAATTTTTGAGATGCTAGAACATTACAATGTTTACTAAAAACACACTAGTGCTATTGTTTGTCTGTGTATGCAAGTGTGTGTGTGTGTGTGTGTGTGTGTGTGTGTTCTATCTCCTCACCCAGCTGTGCTTGTTAGTGCTCAATGTGCCCTTGTTTCAGTCTCTTCTGCTACACACAAACACACACACACAAACACACACACACTAGAGGATCCTGCTCTATGTTTGTGTGTCTGTGCTTGTGTCTGTGTGTGTGTGTGTGTTTGTATGTGTGTGTACCAGAGGTTCATGAAGGGAATAGGAAGTAGACTAGTAGAGGTAGTCTGAGCGTTTCTGGAGGTCATGACCTCTGCTAGTGGGGAGGTTTATTATCCTGGGATGCTGTTAGAGCAACATCCTCATCACCTTTATGCTTTATGCCCATGATTCTTCTACACCAAGTAGAACCCTGCTGCTGCCAGGAGAACTGCAGAAAAACCCCAAGGCCACTCTTCACAAACTTTAGAGCATAGTGATGGACAGAAGATGGAGAACACAACTCTTGTTCCATGCAGGAGATCTATAATCACTTCCTGTGTTCAAGCAGGTTGAGAAGCTTCTGCTCTGATAAGGTCTGATAAAAGACGAGAGGATGCAGAAGTCTGAATCAGTAGAGAACTTTCTCTCAGGTCTCCAGAGTTTCTCAGTGTTCCTGGAGACCTGATGGAGCTGTCAGCCTTGTCAGCAGGAATTTATATCTTAAATCCAAATGAGCAGATAATAAGATGTTTACAGTGAAAAAGCACTTCATCTGATTATGAGATCAGTCCTGTGTTTTTATTTCAACAGAAAGATCAGACTCGGTCTAATGACTCTCACCTTAGACAGAATAATTAAAAAGAACGCTGTGTCTTTAAGATCTGCCCCAGTCCTGTGTGTGTGTGTGTATGTGTGTGTGTGTGTAGGGGGTCTGTTTATTGTTTTGGAAACAAAAGCATGAGTGAGAACGATAAAAGAAGAGAGAAAAGTGTGAGAGTCATTTTATCACCACATCACAAGCAGCCGTGCAGCGAAACCCCTCGGACCACCACCCTGCAATACACACACACTCACACACACACACTGAAATACACACGCCAACACCCATGGGTAAGTCCTCTATAATATATACATACGGGCTTTCATTTTCTGGTGCAAATTGATGCAGTGTGTGTGTAAGTGTGTGTGTGTGTGTGTTACCTGAGGTATATGTGTGTATATGTATTCATCTGTATTCATGTGTGTGTTTTAGACAGGTGTATTTTGTAGAATGTGGTGTTTAATGTGTGTTAATGTGTTTAAGGTCAGAGGTGACAGATATTGAGATAAATGTGGATCAGTGACAGTAATGATTAATTTTATTAATATCATGTCCCTGCTGCACGTGTGTGTGTGTGTGTGTGTGCTAGGGTTAATGAACTGTGGCTCCGCCTCTCCCACAGGTGAGAGTGATTGGACCCCAGACATTTTCATTTTTCTGTGTCTGATGGTTTTAACGTCATACCTGTGAGAAGAAACATTCAAGTGATGTCACAATGTTAATGTCATATTAAACAGTGCTGTTAAATTCTGGACTCTGATTGGTCAGAAGGTGTTGATGAATTCTCTGACACAGCTTTATATTAATGCTCTGATTATTGTTTCTATAGCAACAGCTCATTTCCAGGCATGTGTACAGAACACACTCCACTGATAATAAACAACGTTTTAAAATGTGTGTAATTATTACTATGGTGAAGTTTTGTGTAGTTTGTGCATGATGTGCTGAAGGAGTCTCCAGTGTCAGAGCTGTGGACCAGTCAGAGGTGAAGCTGGAGCTCGAAGTTCTCCACATTTTCAGGACAAAAGAGTTTACACTTCTTTGTGGTTTCTATGGTAACATGACAAGCTGCAGGATTTTCTCTTAATAACCCGAAGAGAGACAATATTGA
>NC_083485.1:202500-210000 GCF_030014155.1 Tachysurus vachellii | reverse complement strand
ACCTTCTCCCTGCAAGCTTTGTTTTGAACACTTTGTGGAGCACTGGAGTGTTTTCTGGAGTGTCTGTGCTGAGTTTAGGACATTCTGCAGTGAAGCAACTGGAGAAGTGAAGCAGAATCGAGAACATTGTCCTTTTTAGCTGAAGTGTAGAAGGTTCTCGCTCCTCCTTGGTGAAGATGTTGCCGATGAAGCAACCCTGGCTGTGTAAAGTTTTAGGTCAGATCTGAGAACAGTTGTCGGCCCAGTGTTAACGCTAACGCTAGCTTTAGCACCCGCTAGCGGACTGAGCCCAGACCTTCAGCTCACACACTCACACTTGGCACTGTGGGAACCCAGAAGCTTCTGATTGGCTGTGCTATGCTGAGCTTTACTGTGATGTACATTTAGACACACTAATCAGTCTGTGTGTGTGTGTGTGTGTGAGTGTGTGTGTGAGTCCTGTAAGAGAAGCCTGCACACAAATTGTAGCTATATTGTGTGTAAAACATGCTGTGTGTGTACTTAAAATGTTAACACACTAAAACTACCAGTGTGTATGTTGTGTGGTCACGAGTGTATTCTTACGTATGAGTGTGTGTGAGTGTGTCCTAGATGTACCCTGGTTTAGTCCTTAATGTGGGTGATATGGGTGTGTTGTGAGTGTGTGTGACCCGGATGTGTGTGTGTGTGTTGTTTGTGGTGTGTGTGTTGGCTGTGTTGGTCTGTTCCTCGCCCTCAGGTTGCTATGACAGCTGTGTGCGTTGCCTTGGCGCCGTGCCGTACATCACTCTGAGTGGCACACTGCTGTGTTACGCCGGAGTCGCGCTCTTCTGCGCTGGAGCACACGAGGCCCTTACACACACACACACACTTGTCCACACACACTTTGCCCGTGCCGAACACGACTTTGAGGTGCTCGCTGACTTGTGAGTGTCTACACACACACACACACACACACACACACACACACACACAATTCATATATTGTTTTTATATAAGATTAAAAAGCACCATATAAAGTATGTAAAGTAAACAGCATTTGAACCTCTGTGTGTGTGTGTGTGTGTGTGTGTGTGTGTGTGTGTGTGTGTGCAGTATCAAATATTTTCAGTATGTAATTTATGGTCTGGCGTCGTTCTTCTTCCTGTACGGGATTTTATTGCTTGCTGAGGGATTTTATACCACGAGCGCCGTCAAGCAAACCTTTGGAGAATTCCGGAGTACGAAGTTCAGCCGCTGCCTCAGCCTCACCGTGAGTGTGTGTTAGTGTGTGTTTGTGTGTGTTAATGCATGTGTGTGTGTTACAGAGTGTAAGACTGGGTTTGTAATGTCTCCCCTGTGTCCCCGTGTCTCTTGCTGTAGTTCCTCATCGTTACTTACGTCTTGGCGGTGATTTGGCTCGTCGTGTTTGCCTTCTCTCTGATTCCTGTCTACTTCCTGTTCAACATGGCTGAGACGTGTCACACTGTCCACATCCTGTCTGAGACCACAACCAGCTTAAACCAGCACGGCTGGGTGTGTGTGGACCCTCGGCAGTTCGGTGTGTGTCTCTCTGTCTGAGATTTACCTGTAAATCTGTAACACTTATTATTGCTGTGTATCAATGTGTGTGTGTGTGTGTGTGTGTGTAGGTCTGCTCCCCTGGAAAGCTACACCAGGTAAAGTGTGTGGCATGACTATGGCCAACATCTGCAAAGAACCTGAGGTAAACTTACACACACACACACACACACACACACACACACACACACACAAAACCCTATCGTGTGTATCAGTGTGTAATTATGTTTCCTGTTTTGTGTGTGTTCAGTTCTACATGACCTATGACCTTTATATCACAGCCTTTGCTGGAGCTGGAGCTACACTTCTTGGCCTGGTGAGTGACCTTTCACCTTTCACCTGGACCTGCTGATCATTTACACAAATGTTATATCACCTTCCTCTCACGCTCCTGTCTCTCTCCCCTGTCTTTGTCTCTTCTGTATCTTTCATCTGTCTTTCTCTCCTGTCTCTCTCCCCTGTCTCTCTCATGTCTCTCTCTCCTGTCCCTGTCTCCCATTTCTCTCCGGTCTCTCCCCTGTCTCTCCCATCTCTCTCTCCCATCTCTCTCTCCTGTCTCTCTCTCCCATCTCTCTCTCCTGTCTCTCTCCCATCTCTCTCTCCCATCTCTCTCCCCTGTCTCTCTCCCATCTCTCTCTCCTGTCTCTCTCCCATCTCTCTCTCCTGTCTCTCTCCCCTGTCTCTCTCCCATCTCTCTCTCCTGTCTCTCTCCCATCTCTCTCTCCTGTCTCTCTCCCATCTCTCTCCCCTGTCTCTCTCCCATCTCTCTCTCCTGTCTCTCTCCCATCTCTCTCCCCTGTCTCTCTCCCATCTCTCTCTCCTGTCTCTCTCCCCTGTCTCTCTCCCATCTCTCTCCCCATCTCTCTCCCCATCTCTCTCCTGTCTCTCTCCCATCTCTCTCCCCTGTCTCTCTCCCATCTCTCTCCCCTGTCTCTCTCCCATCTCTCTCCCCTGTCTCTCTCCCATCTCTCTCCCCTGTCTCTCTCCCATCTCTCTCCCCCATCTCTCTCGTGTCTCTCCCCTGTCTCTCTCCCATCTCTCTCTCCTGTCTCTCTGTAGATCCTCTATATCATAGCTGCCACCTATAACTATGCTGTTCTGAGGTTTCTTGGCAGTAAGGGGATCCGATGCTAGACACAGCATCATTAGGCATGCTGTTGCGAGACGCATCGTTGCCAGGCAACACATCTCATCTCTGATGCGTGCTGCTGCTCTTGCTGTTGCGTTGTCACGGAGACCGTGTCCATGGGGGATCCGCTAAAGAGGACCATGAAGTGCAAAACAAACATAGTGTGAAAAACAGTGAGATTAACCTGACTCACACTGAGTGAAGTTTAAATATTAAACTGTTAACCAATCAGCACACAGCAGGGGCGGAGCCTCCTCCCCATCATGTCTCCATAACACCTCTCTGCATCTGTTTATCAAAAAATGTTATACAATTTAATCTTTATACATTTACCCATCTGTCTGTCTTCTGTCCCTCCATTTCTGTCTTTATCTCTCTCTCACACACACACACACACACACACGCAAATTTCTAACACATTTATAACCCTGTGTGTGTGTGTGTGTGTGTGTTCTCCAATGGTGCTACATGATTGTATTAATATAAATGAATAAATGTGTAACAGTAATACACACTGTACATGTTTAATCACACTGTGTGGGTTTCTGTTAATCTGCTACACAACTCGGAGTGTGTTACACTGTAAAATATCTCACAATAAACATGTTTAATCCAACTGGTACTGTGTTTATTTTCTGTCTGTCTCTCTCTCCATCTTCTGTTATCTATCCATCCTGATAAACAGACAAATGACACAAAGCTGTAAACTTTAGTTGATTTATTATTTCATACAATTAATGGCACCTTAATCTGATAATCTGAAAGGAAGTACATGTGAAAAAACCTTTCTGTATCAACGTAATAGACAGCTCAAAGTTACACCTGTTGTTGCCATGGCGATAACTTAGGTGCTGTAGACCACTGTATCAAAGCATCTCTTACAGTGAATCTTCCCACAGTGGTGGAACATGGAGGACATCATGTCACCTAGTGATTTAGCACATGTAGCACACTGTAGTGCACGCACACCCACACGCACACGCACACACACACACACAAACAGAAATACGTGTCATTACACAGAATGAATGTGTAAATGAATAGACATGTATTTTTATTGATTGACAGACAGACAGACAGACAGACAGACAGGTGTGTTTACCTGAAAGCACTCCACATGGCAGACAATTGAAGGAATGTTCAGTGAAATTTTCTCATCACCTTCCATAGGTTTGTTACAGAAGGAACACAGTACCTTATCAACACTGTAAAGTACACAGTAAAGAAGAATAAAGTCACATGATCAAACATAATGACGTTTTAACTTTCCATTAAATATAACATATGTACAGGTATGAACTATAACATGACTGACTCACTCAGTGACTCGTGCTGTAACTTCAGGTGTCTTCACCACAGGTGTTGTAACTTCAGGTGTGTTCACCACAGGTGTGTTCACCACAGGTGTGTTCACCACAGGTGCTGTAACTTCAGGTGTGTTCACCACAGGTGTGTTCACCACAGGTGTGTTCACCACAGGTGCTGTAACTTCAGGTGTCTTCACCACAGGTGTGTTCACCACAGGTGCTGTAACTTCAGGTGTCTTCACCACAGGTGTCTTCACCACAGGTGCTGTAACTTCAGGTGTCTTCACCACAGGTGTCTTTACCACAGGTGCTGTAACTTCGGGTGTCTTCGCCACAGGTGTGTTCATCACAGGTGTGTTCACCACAGGTGTTGCAACTTCAGGTGTCTTCACCACAGGTGCTGTAACTTCGGGTGTCTTCGCCACAGGTGTCTTCACCACAGGTGTTGTAACTTCAGGTGTCTTCACCACAGGTGTGTTCACCACAGGTGTGTTCACCACAGGTGTGTTCACCACAGGTGTCTTCACCACAGGTGTGTTCACCACAGGTGTCTTCACCACAGGTGTCTTCACCACAGGTGTGTTCACCACAGGTGTGTTCACCACAGGTGCTGTAGCTTCAGGTGCTGTAGCTTCAGGTGTCTTCAACACAGGTGCTGTAACTTCATCAGTGATGTTGAGTTCATCAGATTTCAGTGTTGGTGTGACCTGCGTTAACCCAGATTTACCTTCAGGGCTGACACACACACACACAAACACACACACACACAGAAACACACACATGCAAACACACACACACAGAAACACACACACAGAAACTCACACACACAAACAAACACACACACAGAAACTCACACACACAAACAAACACACACACACAAACACAAACACACAGACACACACACATACACACACACAAACACACACACATCATAAATGTTATAACAGACTCATTCCTGTTTGTGTTTTTTATTTTGATGTGAAGTAAAGATGATAATAATAATAATAATAATAATAATAATAATAATAATAATAATAATAATAATAATAATAATAATAATAATAATAATAATAATAATAATAATAATAATAATAATAATAATAATAATAATAATAATAATAATAATCCCACTGTTTCCCAGCTCAGGAATCAATACCTGAACATATTCTGTATTTTCTCTCACTTTAATTCTCAGCACACCTGAAGCAGGTATTCAGTGATGATTATAAGAAGTGGTTTAGACTCTACACACCTTGTGGTCTAGTCTTTGTTGTGTTACTTGACTCTGAGGCCGTGCTGTATCTTGGTGTGAACAGTAATGTGCACCAGACTGTATGATTATCACCACTGGCTTTACTGTGACAACAAACAGTCCTTTCTTTCTCATACAACACTGTCTAACATTTGGTCATGTGTTAATTATCACTCAGCAGCCAGCTGTCCTTCTCCTGTAGTCAGGAATGTCAGGAATGTGGTTTACCTTTTGAACAAACTGGAATTGGTTTTTACTGGTGAGCTCTCTGGTGACTCCACAGATCTGAGATGGAGTAAAGAAGAATAATCAGAAAACGTTATACATTATGGTCAGATGTTAAGTTTCAGGTGTTTTTATAACAGGTTTGACACAAGCTTGTCTGCTGTTTTCACTAACATGTGGCCTAACCTCAGATATACAGAAATGTCTTTATTTCTGAAATATAGATCTACGGCAGATGAGCAGAAGTTGTATGAATTAGTGATGATGCTTGACTCGTCAGACTGTTAGAGCATCTACAGATCAGCACTTACTCAAACTTCCTCATCGCTGACAGCACATACGAGCCGCCTCTTCTCCCTTTCCATCCTGGAGAAGTGGCCGTGTCCTGGGCAGAGGTGGGGCTCTGAGGGGTGGGGGTCTGGGGAGTGGAGGTCTGACGGGTGGGGGTCTGGGGGGTGGGGCTCTGAGGGATGGGGGTCTGACAGGTGGAGGTCTGATAGGTGGGGGTCTGGGGGGTGGGGGTCTGACGGGTGGGGGTCTTAGAGACACTGCTGCTGGAGGCAGTAACTGGGCTCAATTCCAAAAAGCCTGGAGATTCACTAAAGATACACATACACAGATATCAGATACACACACACAGACACACACACACACACACAGACACACACACAGACACACACACACACACACAGATATCAGATACACACACACAGACACACACACACACACACACAGACACACACACAGACACACACACACACACACAGATATCAGATACACACACACAGACACACACACACACACACACAGACACACACACAGACACACACACACACACACAGATATCAGATACACACACACAGACACACACATACACACACAGACACACACACAGATATCAGATACACACACAGACACACACACACACACACACACACAGATATCAGATACACACACACAGACACACACACACATACACACACACACAGATATCAGATACACACACACACAGACACACACACACATACACACACAGACACACACACAGATATCAGATACACACACACAGACACACACACACACACACAGAGATATCAGATACACACACACACACAGACACACACACACACACACACAGACACACACAGATATCAGATACACACACAGATATCAGATACACACACACAGACACACACACACACAGACACACACACACACAGACACACACACACACACACAGATATCAGATACACACACAGACACACACACACACACAGACACACACACAGATACACACACACAGACATCAGATACACACACACAGACACACACACACACAGACACACACACACACAGATATCAGATACACACACACAGACACACACACACACAGACACACACACAGATACACACACACAGACATCAGATACACACACACACACACACACACACAGACACACACACACAGACACACACACAAACACACACAGTCACACACACACACACACACAGATATCACCATCAACTGGTGTTTTAAAAGAAAGCTTGTTATTATACATGTAAAATAGTCAGTTATATATGATGACATTTAGCACACAACCTTATCCAGAGTACCTTTTTTATTTAAATTTATACAATTGAGGGTTAAGGGCCTTTCTCAGGGGCCCAGCAGTGGCAGCTTGGTGGGATTTGAACTCATGACCTCCTGAGCAGTAGTCCAACACTTTCACCACTAGGCTACCACATCCCCAGGACATGTGGTTTGTTATAATGGCTCAGACTTGTTCATTAATATAACTTTAACATAAATAAATAAATATACATTTCATTTTAAACTTTATCATTTTTATATTTCTGTAAAGCTGCTTTGAGAAAATGTCTGTTTTTAAAAGATATATAAATGAAATGTGTGATGTTTTATCCTGTGATGTGATGATTATGGTCTCATCTGCTCATTATTATTCATATGATTATTATGTAATTCTATATATTTATGTAAATATATGTTTATGTAGTCATGTGTGTCCCCACCTCGGCTGGGGATCCGT
>NC_083485.1:192500-197500 GCF_030014155.1 Tachysurus vachellii | reverse complement strand
CTCTGAAGTGGAGACAATGCAGATCGCGCTAGAACAGCGGGACCCAAACGTTTAAGACAGATGTCCACAAATAGAAATTAAAGATGTTCTGTGAGCACAAGCCTCCAAATCTCTTCATTATTTACCTTATTTACATGACTGCAGATCTGTCTTTAGTTCACGTTTAAGACTCATCAAACTTTTTGTAAAGTTCTTTGTAAATGTTTGCGAAAGCTGAAGAGAACCTAACATTTTCTGCTGCACTTGTGTTTACGTGTATGTTGAATACAGCTTTACTCCATAAAAGATAAAGTGCACAGACATTTGGGAACATGAAAGGAACAATGAGGGGAAAGCCTGAGAAACAGAAGTGGAAGATATTTTAACTTCTATTCATTTAAATGTGTCTGAATGTGACTCAATTACGTCGTCAATATTTCTGATATTAAAATACTAAAGAAATTTTAAACAAGAGTTTCTCTCTATGACTCCACATCAGTAGACTTTACATGAGGTCATGACCCCTACTTTATTAAGCGCTGCTCTACGCTGGTAAAGCTCCTCTCACATTTGGAGGTTAAATGCAGAGTGCATAATGTGATTAAACACTTCTGTGGGGGAGATGAGCTGACTGAGGGGTAAAGAGGAAGCAGTCTGGGGTAAAAGCAGGACTGTGTGGACTGGAGAGGACGTTCTGTTGAATGCTTAACGTGTTTCCTGTAAGGCACCGAGTTATTGGGAGTACAGAGATATCTGAGAGAGGTTGCTATGGTTACAGCAGATCCAAGGAGTAAATTACTGTTGTGGGTGGGGCCAATCTCAAAGGGGTGTGACCTATTAAAACCAGTTGCTGGGTTTCGGACCTCCTGTGGACCTTCTGTATCTAGACACAGAAATAAAACTCAGATCTGTGAGAAAAAAAACAAATAAATGATCATTCATAAACATTTAGCATGTAAATAACAAATAAACAAAACACTGATGAGATTAAAGAGTACATTAAAGGACATTACAGTGAACCTCGTGATACAAGCCGTAAACTCTACGCTTTGCTTTTTATTAGGTATATTCTGTGATCCACATGTGACAAGCTCTATATCTTGATGCTCTCTGTGCCGTAGACGTTGTAGCCTTCTCTGTAGGTGGTGAAGCCCTGAGAGCCGGCTGGAGGAGTGTGTTTAATGTTCTGAGCAGGATTCAGCAGTCGGAGCCGTTTGGTCTCCTGTCGAGACTTGTAGCAGAACTCGACCAGCGCCACCGTCATGGCGAGTCCCAGACCCCCAACCAGGATGTAAAACACCCCGGCTACATTACTGAGACTTAGTGCACTCGTCTTGTCCTGCAGAACACGCACACAAGTGCACACGCACGCACACACAAGTGCATACACACACATATACAAGCGCACACACACACACACAGACACAGACACAATGCTTTACAGTTCACACACTTCTGTATTCAGATTCTCCATCACACACACAGGAAGTGGAAAAGCACAGATTCTGTTGAACAGGAAGTATGTTTGTAAACAGCATCTTAGAATTCATACCAAAGATACTTAACTCACAAATAGACATTAATTTCACCCAGAAGTCTGATCAGGGCTACAATTTAATCTAGACCAGATAGTTAGATGAGTCTCGGACTTGGATAAAAAATGATTTTGGTCTGGAGTGTTTGATGTAGATTAGACAGATGGGGTTGGTATCTGGTCTGGTCCTAATTGATCCGTCTGATCTGGGATGTGTGATTGGACTTGAAGATTCTGAGCTGATGGTCTGATCTGGACTGCCATTTGATTCGAAAGTCTGATTATGAGGTCTGATACTGCTTGTGACTTGGAGTGAGGGATTGGACTGGACTTGACTGACCAACACTGAACTTGATATGAGAACCAGATGTTTCGATTTGTATTCCAAGTTCCAATTTGGACTTACACTAAATTAGCCTGTAATGATGAGGGAAATGAAGATGATGAAGAGGAGGTTGATGATAAAGATGATCAAGAGGAGTGTGATTATGATGAGGAAGTTGATGATGAAGATTATGAAGCTGAAAAAGATGAAGATGATGAAGGGGATGATATATGTACTAAAGTGAATAAAGTTGATGAGGTGATAAAAATGAGGATTAGCATGATGGAGGTGATGAAAGTGATGAAGAGGACTGTGGTGATGATGATGATGGATATTATTCCCCTCACTGAACTACTGCTGCAAACTTCACAGCTCTAAAAACTCACTGCAGGACACCCACATGTTCAGCTGATCTACTGAACAGCTTCACATTTCAAACACAGACAAGCCTCAACAACACACACACACACACACACACACACACACACACACACACACTACAGAGGTGTCAGAGAGGGCGAGTCAAGGAGGGCCAGTCAGAGAGGTGTGTGTGTGTGTGTGTGTGTTAAAACTTGTCTGTGATTGAAATATGAACCTGGAGTTAAAGGGGTGGAGTCAGAGAGGGGAGTTAAAGGGGTGGGGTCAGAGAGGGGCTAAAGGGGTGGAGTCAGAGAGGAGAGTTAAAGGGGTGGGGTCAGAGAGGGGAGTTAAAGGGGTGGAGTCAGAGAGGGGAGTTAAAGGGGTGGAGTCAGAGAGGGGAGTTAAAGGGGTGGAGTCAGAGAGGGGAGTTAAAGGGGTGGAGTCAGAGAGGGGAGTTAAAGGGGTGGAGTCAGAGAGGGGCTAAAGGGGTGGAGTGGGGAGTTCAACACACAACTAGTAAATAATAATTGTAAATATTTAGCTTCTGAATATCTGAAACAGTAAAATCTGTAATAGTTTGTTACTAAAACAGCTTTGAGGAATAAACTGTAATCTAAAGCAGAAGGAATAAGGACTTGCTGTTGCAGTGCTGATGATGACTGACCTTACTGCCTGAGTCCTTGGTCCCACATTCCCCTTTATCGTACCACCACTTGTTTTTCAGCTTGTCTAAGATGCCTTGTTCACTGAGTTTCAACACTGCAAGGTTTACAGGAGTTCTTCATGAGGGAAATAACAGAAATATCACCAGAGCTGCAGCCTGTTAATTCATCACACTGACACTCAACATCCCACTCCTCACCCCTGTAACACCACAGGGTACCAATCATCTGCCCCACATTGGTCCAGGGGAGTGTGGTGGTTTAGGGAAGGGAGAGGGGTAGATAAAGATGAGAGAGAGAGAGAGAGAGAGAGAGAGAGAGAGTAAAATAGGCAGCAAGGCAGACTGGTGTTACAGTGACCTTTAACCCTCTGAACAATTTGGTATATTTTGTTAAAAACTTTGTGCAGAAGGTCTGATAGATTTGTACTACAACAAACAACATTCATTTATTTTATCGGCCAGTCACACACACTCTCATGACATCACCATCACATTAGCAACGTTTCTAGAAAATCTGGAAGTTTCCATTAGCATTCGCTAACTAATTGCTGCCTTCCAATAGCTCTGAGCTACATTTCTGTAGCTGATTAGATTAGCTAACTTTACTAAACAACTAAATAAACTAACTGCAGCTTAATCTAGTGGTGATGTGTGTGAACGCCTGCGATTGGCCGAACGTATTAATATAGCTCCGTCCTCATTGGACCGGCACTGAGCCATCTGAGACGAGTGAGATGATGATAGTTTTTAATTAGACAGATATTTTTTCTGCCCTGTTCCCTACATAGTGCACAGTTTTAAAAAAGCATACATGTCATGAGCAAGAGAAAAAAAAAGTAGCAGGAAGTGGGCAGGCAAGCAGGGCTAGCACTGGCATTACCTTTGACCTTTGACCTTAAGAACCAGGATCTACTGTTAAGGCTATGAGTAACTCACTGTTCCAGCAGAGACACGTTGAGAGAAGTGAAGAGAGAAACATCACCGATTGTTTTTATTATTCTTATTACTGAGCTGAGCAAAGTGCAGTGATTCCATGAGGAACCCTGGATCTAGACCCCTGAGGAACCCTGGATCTAGACCCATGAGGAACCCTGGATCTAGACCCATGAGGAACCCTGGAACCCTTTATTAGTTTACAGGAACCAACACTTAGTGAAGGAGAGGGTGTTCTCTGGACGTGTTACAAACTCAAACACACCTTACAGGCAGAAGAATACACAACCATCAGCAGAAATGTAACTACACACAGCCGTGTCGGGGCCGAGCACCAAAAGTGAGAGCCGCAGTGGAAACATCAGCCGGTGCTGGAGACAGAAATGCAGTTAAAGCTTAACTGAACATTTTTCATTCTGCCTAAACAGCATGTGTGCCCAGGTTGAGAAGATGACAGCTAAAAGAATCAGAACTTGTTGAAGGATTATTATCCTCAATAATTCAACTTTTTCAGTGAAAGAAATAATCTATTAATGGTGAAGAATCCTGCAGAAAGGTTCAGGACTGTTTTCATGTGTATGGTATGTGAAAGTGCGCCGACTCTGGTGTTAGTAGGATGTGTTCAGTTGGTAAGACGTTGATTATGTGTTGATTATTCTTCTGACTGACTCCCTTTATTTCCTTTCTGGTAAACGAAGACAGTCTGTAATTCAACAACAGCAAATATACAACACTTCACTGTAACACAGATAAAAGAGCTGTGATTACGTCCTGTATCTAACATTGTGGTGTGTTAGCATATAGCTCACTACTGCTAGCTACTGCTCCCAGTTTCTCTACAGAACCGTGGTGCTGTGTGTGGGTCATGTTGTCGTAACTCTTCTGTAACACTGAGGAGACCAATAAGTAGTCAAAGTAACACAAAACACACAGTTGTAGTTATACAAACACACTGTAACTCCAGTGTCACTGCAAATCAAAGACTTGTTTAAGCATCACATAAGATCTTGTCAGTAGTCATAGTAACAGCTAAGAAAAACAATCAGTGTTCAGTTTCTTACCTACACGATCTCTCAGAACCTTTTCAGGAGAATCAAGAAGCTATCAGAGAGCAGTGATTTACTGTGTGTTGGTTTCTCTCTGTGTTAACATTAGCATTGTGTCTTATCTCTTACACATTTCCCTGATTTAGTATTTATTCTATG
>NC_083485.1:180000-182500 GCF_030014155.1 Tachysurus vachellii | reverse complement strand
CACACAGGGGGTGGTTCTATAGTCTATAGTCAGCCAGAGCTCCTTACTGCCCCGACTCACCTGTTTACATTTAAATCATTATATTTTCACATTTTAATACTTTCAATTATTATTTTTTGTATAAAGGGAGACGTGCAAAATAAGAATTTCATTGTATGATCTAAACAAATGTTTTATTGGTTTGTATAAATAATATAAAAAATTATTATTATTATTATTATTATTATTATTATTATTATTATTATTCTGTTGGCAGTGAAATTAACCTTTCTTGCACCACCAGCTGTCATCTCGTAAACATCAATGGTGAAGTTTGTACGACGACCGAAAGAATCAAACTGGACATTTCCTGTCATTCCCTGAACCTGGACCTATAACACACAATAACACACAAATATAACAGCAAAGCTAAGAATAATGTTCACAAACACACACATACACACACTCACACACACAAACACACACATACACACACTCACACACATACACACACTCACACACAAACATACACACAAACACACACATACACACACACAAACACACACACAAACACACACACACACATACACACACAAACACACACAAACACACACATACACACACTCACACACACAAACACACACATACACACACTCACACACAAACACACACATACACACACATACACACACTCACACACAAACATACACACAAACACACACATACACACACTCACAAACAAACACACACATACACACACATACACACACTCACACACAAACACACACATACACACAAACACACACTCACACACAAACACACACACATACACACACTCACACACATACACACACAAACACACACATACACACACTCACACATACACAAACACACTCACACACAAACACACACAATCAATGTCATTCTTGTACATTTTCTCTTTTGGATCTGTGTGTGTGTGTGTGTGTGTGTGTGTGTGTACCATCTTCAATGCCCTCTCGATGTCAATGCCCTGACTCCAGGGAACAGCTGGATTTGCTAAACAGTCTCCAGCGCTGCCACGGCGAGAAATGTCCACACGCTGACGACGCAAATACCGAAACGCCTCTGAGATCACCAGCACAGCATCATGGGTTAATGCAGAGGTGTACTGCACACACACACACACACACACACACACACACACACACACACACACACAGAGAGAGAGAGAGAAAGTTGTTGTGTGGTGTGTGTAAGATACTGATTTTGTGGTACTGGTTTTTGACCTGCACAGTGGGGACCAATGTGGTTTATAGAGACTACCTTTGATGTGTGTGTACTCTGTGTGTGTGTGTGTGTGTGTGTGTGTGTGTGTGTGTGTGTGTGTGTGTGAGAGTTACTCTGAGGGGTGTGTGTACTATGTGTACTCTGTGTCTCTGTGTGTGTGTGTGTGTGTGTGTGTGTACTCTGTGTGTGTGTGAGTTACTCTGAGGGATGTGTGTACTATGTGTACTCTGTGTGTGTGTGAGTTACTCTGAGGGGTGTGTGTACTATGTGTACTCTGTGTGTGTGTGAGTTACTCTGAGGGGTGTGTGTACTCTGTGTACTCTGTGTGTGTGTGTGTGAGTTACTCTGAGGGGTGTGTGTACTCTGTGTACTCTGTGTGTGTGAGTTACTCTGAGGGGTGTGTGTACTCTGTGTACTCTGTGTGTGTGTGTGTGTGTGTGAGTTACTCTGAGGGGTGTGTGTACTATGTGTACTCTGTGTGTGTGTGTGTGTGTGAACTCTGTGTATGTGTGTGTGTGTGAACTCTGTGTACTCTGTGTGTGTGTGTGTGTGTGAACTCTGTGTGTGTGTGTGTGTGTGAGTTACTCTGAGGGGTGTGTGTACTCTGTGTACTCTGTGTGTGTGTGTGTGAACTCTGTGTATGTGTGTGTGTGTGTGTGAACTCTGTGTACTCTGTGTGTGTGTGTGAGTTACTCTGAGGGGTGTGTGTACTCTGTGAACTCTGTGTATGTGTGTGTGAGTGTGTGTGAACTCTGTGTACTCTGTGTGTGTGTGTGTGTGTGTGTGTGTGTGTGAGTTACTCTGAGGGGTGTGTGTACTCTGTGTACTCTGTGTGTGTGTGTGTGTGTGTGTGTGTGTGTGAACTCTGTGTATGTGTGTGTGTGAACTCTGTGTACTCTGTGTGTGTGTGTGTGTGTGTGAACTCTGTGTACTCTGTGTGTGTGTGTGTGAGTTACTCTGAGGGGTGTGTGTACTCTGTATGTGTGTGTGTGAACTCTGTGTATGTGTGTGTGTGAACTCTGTGTACTCTGTGTACTCTGTGTGTGTGTGTGTGTGTGAGTTACTCTGAGGGGTGTGTGTACTCTGTGAACTCTGTGTATGTGTGTGTGTGTGTGTGAACTCTGTGTACTCTGTGTGTGTGTGTGTGTGTGTGTGAACTCTGTGTACTCTGTGTACTCTGTGTGTGTGTGTGTGTGAGTTACTCTGAGGGGTGTGTGTACTCTGTGAACTCTGTGTATGTGTGTGTGTGTGT
>NC_083485.1:157500-160000 GCF_030014155.1 Tachysurus vachellii | reverse complement strand
TGGAGGGCCCATGGATCTGCCCCATGTGGGAGGGGGATTGAAGTGCACATGGGAGTCACAGAGGTGAGGGTGGGAGTAGAGGATGATGTCACAGTAGAAGTAGCAGTGAAGTGAGATGGAGTAAGCAGGGTTAGATGAGGGGAGGCGCCGGTCATGCCTGTAACACACACACACAGACACACACACACACACAGACACACACACACACACAGACAGAGACAGACAGACAGACAGACACACACACACACACAGACAGAGACACACATACACAGAGACACACGCGCACACACGCACACACACGCACACACAGACAGAAACACACATACACAGAGACATGCTTAAATGTGAATCTAAGTCACTCTCCTCAGAACTTGTCTGTTAGCCGGTAGCTAACACTAACACTAAGTCTAACACTAACATTAACACTAACACTAACATTAACACTAACTCTGACATTAACATTAACTCTAACACTAACACTAACTGTAACACTAACATTAACTCTACCACTAACACTAACACGAAGTCTAACACTAACACTAACATTAACTGTAACACTAACATTAACATTAACTCTACCACTAACATTAACACTAACATTGACTGTAACACTAACATTAACACTAAGTCTAACACTAACAATAACATTAACACTAACAATAACATTAACACTAACATTAACTGTAACACTAACATTAACTCTACCACTAACACTAACTTAACACTAACATTAACTGTAACACTAACACTAAGTCTAACACTAACATTAATACTAACACTAACACTAAGTCTAACACTAACACTAAGTCTAACACTAACATTAACACTAACATTAACTCTACCACTAACATTAACACTAACATTAATACTAACACTAACACTAAGTCTAACACTAACATTAATACTAACACTAACATTAACACTAACATTAACATTAACTCTACCACTAACATTCACACTAACATTAACACTAACACTAACATTAACACTAACATTAACTCTACCACTAACATTCACACTAACATTAACACTAACATTCACACTAACATTAACACTAACACTAGCCGTTCGTACAGTATCATTACCTGATAAACGTGTCTCCATGAAGTCAGACGGAGAGTTTAACTTGTCCACATCGCGCTTTAACATCGTATTTAACACTTATGATGAAAATCACAGCGGAATAAAAACTGTGATGTTTATGAACTTTACTACTAGGTATAAAACAAACCGCCTCGCGCATCAAAAACAGCTGAACGCGGAAGTGTTGCTACAGTGACACTTCCTGTTCTCCCGGAAGGAGCTTTCTCGGATTATTTTTATAACTTTGTATTGCTTTTGTTGGTTTGATTATTTATTAGAGTAATACTAACAATATAAATAAAATAAAATAAATATTTCCCTCATAACCTTAGCATTTAAAATGTGTTAAAAGTGTTTGATGTGGAGCTTGAACATTTATATAAACATGTAGCTTCACATTATACAGCATGACATCATCTCTTTTGTGTATATATGTGTGTATGTGTGTATATGTGTGTGTATATGTGAATATATGTGTATATATGTGTGTGTGTATGTGTGTGTTTATATGTGTGTTTGTGTTTATATGTGTGTATATGTGTATATATGTGTGTGTGTATTTATATGTGTGTATGTGTGTGTATATGTGTATATATGTGTGTGTATATGTGTATATATGTGTGTGTTTATGTGTTTACATGTGTGTGTTTATGTGTGTATGTGTGTGTATATGTGAATATATGTGTGTGTATGTGTGTGTTTATGTGTTTATGTGTGTGTATATGTGAATATATGTGTGTGTATATGTGTATATATGTGTGTGTATGTGTGTGTTTATATGTGTGTGTTTATGTGTTTATATGTGTGTGTGTGTGTGTATATGTGTATATATGTGTGTGTTTATGTGTTTACATGTGTATGTGTGTGTATATGTGAATATATGTGTGTGTATGTGTGTGTTTATGTGTTTATATGTGTGTATATGTATATATGTGTATGTGTGGGTATATATGTGCATATATGTGTGTATGTGTGTGTATATGTGTTTATATGTGTGTATGTGTGTGTATATGTGTATATGTGTGTATATATGTGTATATATGTGTGTGTATGTGTGTTTATGTGTTTATATGTGTGTATATGTGTATATATGTGTGTATATGTGAATATGTGTGTGTATATGTGTATATATGTGTGTGTATGTGTGTTTATGTGTTTATATGTGTGTGTATGTGTGTGTTTATGTGTTTATGTGTGTGTTTATGTGTTTATATGTGTGTATATGTGTGTATATGTGAATGTGTGTGTATATGTGTATATATGTGTGTGTATGTGTGTGTTTATGTGTTTATATGTGTGTGTATGTGTGTGTTTATGTGTTTATATGTGTGTATATATGTGTATATATGTGTGTATATGTGTGTATATGTGTATATATGTGTGAATATATGTGTATATGTGTATATATGTGTGTATA
>NC_083485.1:145000-152500 GCF_030014155.1 Tachysurus vachellii | reverse complement strand
GGGATTATATCACAACACACACACCACACACACACACGGTTTATATCACAACACACACACACCACACACACACACAGGGATTATATCACAACACACACGGTTTATATCACAACACACACACCACACACACACAGGGATTATATCACAACACACACACCACACACACACACGGTTTATATCACAACACACACACCACACACACACACGGTTTATATCACAACACACACACACACGGTTTATATCACAACACACACACACACACACGGTTTATATCACAACACACACACAGGGTTTATATCACAACACACACACACCACACACACACAGGGTTTATATCACAACACACACACACACCACACACACAGGGTTTATATCACAACACACACACACCACACACACAGGGTTTATATCACAACACACACACACACACAGGGTTTATATCACAACACACACACACCACACACACAGGGTTTATATCAGAACACACACACACACCACACACAGAGTTTATATCACAACACACACACACACACACCACAAACACAGGGTTTATATCACAACACACACACACACACACACGGTTTATATCACAACACACACACACGGTTTATATCACAACACACACACACACACCACACACACAGGGTTTATATCACAACACACACACACCACACACACACAGGGTTTATATCACAACACACACACACAGGGTTTATATCACAACACACACACAGGGTTTATATCACAACACACACACAGGGTTTATATCACAACACACACACACAGGGTTTATATCAGAACACACACACACCATACACACACAGGGTTTATATCACAACACACACACCACACACACAGGGTTTATATCACAACACACACACCACACACACAGGGTTTATATCACAACACACACACACCACACACACAGGGTTTATATCACAACACACACACACCACACGCACACACACACACAGCTCTGATTCAGCACAGCTCTGTACTCCCAAACAATGGGCTGTGATTGTCTGACCAGGTCGATGTCCATGGTGTCGAAGTCCATGCCCTCGTTCAGGTCTTCTAATCGCTGCTCTGATGACATCATTACATCTTCAACAATTGGCTCTTCATCATCCTCCATCAGACCTGCACTTCGACGACTGTATATTAAAAAATATATATAAATAAAAAACACAACAGATTCTAAACCTGTGACTCCATGTCTGAGACATAACAGGGAAAGTGTGTTTACATGGTGTGCTGCATGTGGCTCCTCATCTTAGCATTCTGCATGTTCGCTCTCTCCTGCTGCTGCCGCTGTGCTAACATCCATGTTACCTGTGTACTACACACAAACACACACAAACACACAGCTTTGACCAAAGTGCTGATATTTTGTTTGTGGATGTGTTTACTCGTATCAGTGTGTGTTTACACATAGCTGATGTGTGTGTGTGTGTGTGTATTTACTTGTAGTCGATCGATTGCAATGCGTGTGTATTTACTTGTAGTCGATGGGTGTGTGTGTGTGTGTATTTACTTGTAGTCGATGGGTGTGTGTGTGTGTGTATTTACTTGTAGTCGATGGGTGTGTGTGTGTGTATTTACTTGTAGTCGATGGGTGTGTGTGTGTGTTTACTTGTAGTCGATGGGTATGTGTGTGTGTGTGTATTTACTTGTAGTCGATGGGTGTGTGTGTGTGTGTGTGTGTTTACTTGTAGTCGATGGGTGTGTGTGTGTGTGTGTGTTTACTTGTAGTCGATGGGTGTGTGTGTGTGTGTGTGTGTGTGTGTGTGTTTACTTGTAGTCGATGGGTGTGTGTGTGTGTGTGTGTGTGTGTGTTTACTTGTAGTCGATGGGTGTGTGTGTGTGTGTGTGTGTTTACTTGTAGTCGATGGGTGTGTGTGTGTGTGTTTACTTGTAGTCGATGGGTGTGTGTGTGTGTGTTTACTTGTAGTCGATGGGTGTGTGTGTGTGTGTGTGTTTACTTGTAGTCGATGGGTGTGTGTGTGTGTGTGTGTGTTTACTTGTAGTCGATGGGTGTGTGTGTGTGTGTGTGTGTGTGTGTTTACTTGTAGTCGATGGGTGTGTGTGTGTGTGTGTGTGTGTGTGTTTACTTGTAGTCGATGGGTGTGTGTGTGTGTGTGTGTGTGTGTGTGTGTGTTTACTTGTAGTCGATGGGTGTGGGTGTGTGTGTGTGTGTGTGTGTGTTTACTTGTAGTCGATGGGTGTGGGTGTGTGTTTACTTGTAGTCGATGGGTGTGTGTGTGTGTGTGTGTGTGTTTACTTGTAGTCGATGGGTGTGTGTGTGTGTGTGTGTGTGTTTACTTGTAGTCGATGGGTGTGTGTGTGTGTGTGTGTGTGTGTGTGTGTTTACTTGTAGTCGATGGGTGTGTGTGTGTGTGTGTGTTTACTTGTAGTCGATGGGTGTGTGTGTGTGTGTGTGTGTGTTTACTTGTAGTCGATGGGTGTGTGTGTGTGTGTGTGTGTTTACTTGTAGTCGATGGGTGTGTGTGTGTGTGTGTGTGTTTACTTGTAGTCGATGGGTGTGTGTGTGTGTGTGTGTGTTTACTTGTAGTCGATGGGTGTGTGTGTGTGTGTGTGTTTACTTGTAGTCGATGGGTGTGTGTGTGTGTGTGTTTACTTGTAGTCGATGTGTGTGTGTTTACTTGTAGTCGATGGGTGTGTGTGTGTGTGTTTACTTGTAGTCGATGGGTGTGTGTGTGTGTGTGTGTGTGTGTGTTTACTTGTAGTCGATGGGTGTGTGTGTGTGTGTTTACTTGGAGTCGATGGGTGTGCGTGTGTGTGTGTGTTTACTTGTAGTCGATGGGTGTGTGTGTGTGTGTGTGTGTTTACTTGTAGTCGATGGGTGTGTGTGTGTGTGTGTGTGTGTTTACTTGTAGTCGATGGGTGTGTGTGTGTGTGTGTGTGTGTGTGTGTGTTTACTTGTAGTCGATGGGTGTGTGTGTGTGTGTGTTTACTTGTAGTCGATGGGTGTGTGTGTGTGTGTGTGTGTGTGTGTGTTTACTTGTAGTCGATGGGTGTGTGTGGCTGCTGTAACGTATTGTGCTGTGTTTGGTTGCTCATGGTGTACACGCCCACGTATCCCTCCTCTGGACGGAGCTTCTTGGCATCCCGCAGCACAGTGGAGGTCATATGGGATGATGACATCATCATGTGAGGTGGTGACATCATCATGGGGGTCTGTGGCTGCTGCTCACGAGCCATCCACATACTCGCATCAGTGCTGCTACAGCTGCTCTCCTCTGAAAGACAGACAGAGATTAGTGTGTATGGCCTCATCAGCACCAGTGTGCTTTAGTGCACAGAAATGAAACTCACCCTCTGGCAGCTTCCTCTTTGAAGGGGCGGGGTTTATTCTTGGCTTCCTGCTGCGGGCGGAGCCTCGGCCACTGACGCCACTGAGGACGGAGAGCGTGTCATCGTCTGCTCCGGCCTGCAGAGAGTTTCTGTAGGAGATGAGAGGCAGCCAACACTCCTCCCTCTGCAGGGACATCTGAAATGTCATGTAGCGCTCCAGGTACATGTGTCTGAAACACACACACACACACACACACACACACACACACACACACACAGATAATTATACTATAACCCATACACCTTGGCCATAATAATACACTGATATGGGCTGCACTCAAAAGCTGTAAAGTTCTGCACTAAATATAACGTTACAATTTCAGTACAAAGACAACAAATTTAAAATCAGGGCTTGATCTGTTCGGTCTCCTTTGGTGAAAAATGTTTATGCCAACTCCCTCACCATAGCAACCACATTTTTTGGGTGATTGAATTTCTACAAAAACATCCCATAACAACATGTGTTATGAAGTGTGTGTGTGTCTTACACAGTCCTGCGGTCTTGGCGCAGCAGTTTGGAAGAGAACTCACTGAGGATGTCGAGGAAGGCAAGGTTGAGAGGGGGGGTGCCCTCACCCTGAGGACTTGGCTCTTTAAACGCAAACTCTATACCATCCCTGTAACACACACACACACACACACACACACACACACACACACACACACACACACACACACACACAACAGGTATCCTGGATCAGCGTGGGTGTATACACACAATATAATACTATTAAAAAAGCAAGATTAGCATTAATTGTTAGAATTTATCTCACACACACACACTCACACACACACACACACACACACCATACAACATGCTGTAGATGTATACATGTGTCATTTATCATCAAATTAATCATTTACCTTAACATTCACTTGTAGATTAAACATTGCTCTTTAGGAAAGAAACACAACTCGTGGCATAAGTGTGTGTGCAGGTATTTAAACCAAAAAGAAAAAAAATTCACTTTGCTGCAGGTTAAAGGGTGAATGTGTGAAATACAATCTCACAATCTACTGTTCCAATAAGACAGAGCAAAAATATCAAAACCATACCAGAGATCAGACACAAATGTTCTTGAACAAAGATGAACCTCTACTAATCTGATGGAAAGGCAAAAGTAACAAAGGAGCTGATCTGTGATCTGGTGCTGGTGTCATGGCTTGGGCTTTCATAGCTGCTTCTGGAACAGACTCACTAACATTTACTGAGAATAGAGCTCATGACTGAGGTCTACAGAAACATTCAGTCTGACAATTTACTGAGAAATGTGTCCAATGTAAACAGGAGGAACTTCATCATGCAGAGAGACAATGATCAGTGGCAGCTAGATAACAGTCCAAAATAAAAAGTACTGGCTAATTCATTTTAACTTAAGCTCAATTGCAAGTAGAGACACCAGACTGCAACATTAGATGGAGTGTGTGTGTGCGTATGCGTGTGTGTGTGTGTACTTGTGCAGCATAGCGATGGCCTCGCGGGTCTTCAGCTGGTCTAAGCCAAACGTGAGGGAGAACCGACGAGCAAGTTCTTTAATCCCACAGAACGCCACAGACGAACGATCAACGTTACAGCCTAGTTCACTGAGCATCTCATTAAACAGCTGTAACACACACACACACACACACACACACACACACCTTACATTAATATTCATTTTGTTCTGTTCAAATAGAGCTCGTGTGAATCTGTACTAGTTAAATGACTAAAGTGTTCCAGTGGGAAAGTCAGAAACTCCAGGGTGAGTGTTTACCTGCTGCAGACTGAGGATGAGGGTTTTGGCACACTGAATCTTATCAATCTGTCTCGTCTTGCTCATCGTCTCCTTTATGATATCACCGTAATCATTATAGTACTGAAAGGAAAGAAGGTGAGCGTCAGTGTGTGTTAATGACGGATATGTGGGTGAACAATTTAGACATGATTTAGGACTTCGTGAACTGCATGAACGGCCTCATGTCCAATCGCTCTCAGGTTTCACACTCAAAGCTCCATCAGTAAACAGTTTATAACTTCAAAACAGACTTTATTTTAAAACATCCTGGTTACACAATGGCACAATATTGTACACAGTGTAATAGAACATATATTATATGTCACCTAGATAAGGATGGGTTCCTCTCAAGGTTTGTTCCTCATATTGTCTAATAAATCTATTCATTTAACACGTGTGTAATTTTAAATGTATTTATTTGTGACCGTGTTTATTGTTAAAAGTTCTATACAAATTACACTGAGGTGAAGTGAATACTGTGAGTGTGTACACTGGTTATATACAGTATGTGTTGCACTTCTCACTCTCATGTACTGTTTGAAGATGTCAGCTCCAGTGCTCATCTCCACTACATTATAGATGATCAGTTTACAGTAAGCTGCTAACAGGTTTCTGCGCTTATGTAGAGCCTCGATCTTCCCTGCTTCATCATCCTGCTGTCCGTCTACGAGCACACAAACAGAACATTCAAAAACATTTCACCTGACAGTCATTAATAAATCATCGCTGTAAATTGTGCCCTGACTGGGGTGTGCACGTGTGTACCAGTGCTGCCGTCATCGTCCTGCTCGATGAAGACGTGATCGAGGACGAAGCTGAGGAGGTCACTCTGCAGGGACGAGTCGGGACTGAACACCAGCGGCTCCAGAACATCCCGACCTGATGCCATGATCTGATGACTAAAGATCATTAACGCATCACACAGTATAGTGAAGGCCTGCAGAGCACACACACACACACACACACACACACACACACACACACACACACGGTCTGTATTTAAATCAATATTAAAAGGTTTTACACAGGGAACTCTAGAACCACACCAAGAACTAGACTTGTACTCTTGAACTACAAAAGAGCAGCACTGGAGCCTCTGTGGAAGTTTCTGAACCATAATAAACATTTTAGAACCACACAAAAAATTATTCTGAGAACAAACCAAAAAAATAAATCAAAGAGAGCCTAGAACCGTACTAGAGTGAGAGCCTAGAACCGTACTAGAGTGAGAGCCTAGAACCGTACTAGAGTGAGAGCCTAGAACCGTACTAGAGTGAGAGCCTAGAACAGTACTAGAGTGAGAGCCTAGAACCGTACTAGAGTGAGAGCCTAGAACCGTACTAGAGTGAGAGCCTAGAACCGTACTAGAGTGAGAGCCTAGAACCGTACTAGAGTGAGAGCCTAGAACCGTACTAGAGTGAGAGCCTAGAACAGTACTAGAGTGAGAGCCTAGAACCGTACTAGAGTGAGAGCCTAGAACAGTACTAGAGTGAGAGCCTAGAACCGTACTAGAGTGAGAGCCTAGAACCGTACTAGAGTGAGAGCCTAGAACCGTACTAGAGTGAGAGCCTAGAACAGTACTAGAGTGAGAGCCTAGAACAGTACTAGAGTGAGAGCCTAGAACCGTACTAGAGTGAGAGCCTAGAACAGTACTAGAGTGAGAGCCTAGAACCGTACTAGAGTGAGAGCCTAGAACCGTACTAGAGTGAGAGCCTAGAACAGTACTAGAGTGAGAGCCTAGAACAGTACTAGAGTGAGAGCCTAGCTTTGCACTAACAAGGGAAGAAGGAAATGTACAAGTGGTTTATTCCCAAACTGAGCATATGTGAAGTTACCTGCTCTTTAACAGCCATGCTGAGGCTGCTGAGGTACCGCTGACACATTAAACAGAACGCTCGTGTCTGCTTCCTCAAGGTCACCAGGTCAGCCTGAGATAGTGAGGCAGAAGGTGAGGCAGAAAGTGAGACACACAAATGTCTGCTGCTTAATTCTGTGTAGGATACCAATTGTGTTTAAGCAGTTACATCGCCTGTGTGTACTCGTGTATGAGAGTGTGTGTGTGTGTGTGTGTGTGTGCGCGTGTGTGTGTGCAAGAGAGAGAGAGAAAGAGAGAGAGACCTGTGTGGAGCTGCCTTCTGAGACCTTTGCCAGGTTCCACAGGACGACATAATGAGTACACTGCATAGCATGGACCACAATCTGCACACACACACACACACACACACACACAATAAACAAAGAGAGAGAAAAAACTTTTCAGTAGCAAAGGTTGGTCCATATAAACAACTGTCTGTCTATCCATCCGTCTGTACTTATCCATATACCTGTCTGTTTGTCCTTTCATCTATTT
>NC_083485.1:132500-135000 GCF_030014155.1 Tachysurus vachellii | reverse complement strand
ACACACACACCCCTCACACACACTTCAACCTCCTGCCATTGGGAAAAAAGGTACTGAATCATTCGGGCCTGTTCTATGTAACTCTCTGGTCCTGGAGGAACGTTGTCTCATGTCACTGTGTCAAATATATATATGGTTTAAATGACAATAAAAGCTTGTTGACTTGAAAAGCAGCAAACTTTGTGAAAATTAATATTTGTGTCATTCTCAAAACTTTTGGGCATGGCTGTACACACACACACACACACACACACACCTTTACAGCCGGAGCAGTGTATGAAGAAGTTAATGAGGTCCAGTAGAGCAGCATCACGGTCACTTTTATATGCCTCAATCCAGTCATCTACCACTGACTACACACAAACACATAAAAAGGTTATTCTACTGCAGGATTAGGAGTTTCTCTATGTGTCTGAACAGTGAGTTCAATTTGAATGGAATCGTGCCTTTATTTTGTCACATTTACACACACATTTACACAGTGAAATGTCCTTCTTCACATAGTTTACCTTTGGAGGTTGGGGTCAGAGTGCAGGGTCAGACACGATACAGCACCTCTGGAGCAGACAGGATTAAGGGCCTTGCACAAGGGCCCAAAAGTGGCAGCCTGGCAGTGCTGGACCTTGAACCCTGATCCTCCAACCAACAGGGTATAATGTGTGTATTAACCAGTAAGGGTGTGTGTGTACCTGAGTGGCACTCTTGCCCAATTTGATGATCTCAAAAAGTGTGAGGTTCTCTGTTCCATTCTCCTGATGATGGCCATTCACTCGACCCTGAGCACGCACCACTGTCTTCTTCCCCTTCTACACAACGCACACACACAGAAACAAAGATATTAATTCTCACAGATGATTAACTGCCAAATGCGTACATTACATCTGACTGTTTCATTACCTTTCCTTTACCAGGTCTGAGGCTCCGCCCATCAGGATCCTCCAAGTCTGTATCTGAAGAGAACTGAGTATCTGTTTCACTACAAACAAACAAACAAACAAACTGTTGTACTTACTGAGGCCAGATGTACTATGTAGTGCTCTTACTGAGGGTAGGTGGTGTGTGTGTGTGTGTAGTGCTCTTACTGAGGGTAGGTGGTGTGTGTGTGTGTGTGTGTAGTGCTCTTACTGAGGGTAGGTGGTGTGTGTGTGTGTAGTGCTCTTACTGAGGGTAGGTGGTGTGTGTGTGTGTGTGTGTGTAGTGCTCTTACTGAGGGTAGGTGGTGTGTAGTGCTCTTACTGAGGGTAGGTGGTGTGTGTGTGTGTGTAGTGCTCTTACTGAGGGTAGGTGGTGTGTGTGTGTGTGTGTGTGTGTAGTGCTCTTACTGAGGGTAGGTGGTGTGTGTGTAGTGCTCTTACTGAGGGTAGGTGGTGTATGTGTGTGTAGTGCTCTTACTGAGGGTAGGTGGTGTATGTGTGTGTAGTGCTCTTACTGAGGGTAGGTGGTGTGTGTGTGTGTGTGTGTGTGTGTAGTGCTCTTACTGAGGGTAGGTGGTGTGTGTGTATAGTGCTCTTACTGAGGGTAGGTGGTGTGTGTGTGTGTGTGTGTAGTGCTCTTACTGAGGATAGGTGGTGTGTGTGTGTGTAGTGCTCTTACTGAGGATAGGTGTGTGTGTGTGTGTGTGTGTGTGTGTGTAGTGCTCTTACTGAGGGTAGGTGGTGTGTGTGTGTGTGTGTGTGTGTGTGTGTGTGTAGTGCTCTTACTGAGGGTAGGTGGTGTGTGTGTGTGTGTGTGTGTGTGTGTGTAGTGCTCTTACTGAGGGTAGGTGGTGTGTGTGTGTAGTGCTCTTACTGAGGGTAGGTGGTGTGTGTGTGTGTGTGTGTGTGTGTGTAGTGCTCTTACTGAGGGTAGGTGGTGTGTGTGTGTGTGTGTGTGTGTGTAGTGCTCTTACTGAGGGTAGGTGGTGTGTGTGTGTAGTGCTCTTACTGAGGGTAGGTGGTGTGTGTGTGTGTGTGTGTGTGTGTGTGTAGTGCTCTTACTGAGGGTAGGTGGTGTGTGTGTGTGTGTGTGTAGTGCTCTTACTGAGGGTAGGTGGTGTGTGTGTGTGTGTGTAGTGCTCTTACTGAGGGTAGGTGGTGTGTAGTGCTCTTACTGAGGGTAGGTGGTGTGTGTGTGTGTGTAGTGCTCTTACTGAGGGTAGGTGGTGTGTGTGTGTGTGTGTGTAGTGCTCTTACTGAGGGTAGGTGGTGTGTGTGTGTGTGTGTAGTGCTCTTACTGAGGGTAGGTGGTGTGTGTGTGTAGTGCTCTTACTGAGGGTAGGTGGTGTATGTGTGTGTAGTGCTCTTACTGAGGGTAGGTGGTGTATGTGTGTGTAGTGCTCTTACTGAGGGTAGGTGGTGTGTGTGTGTGTGTGTGTGTGTGTAGTGCTCTTACTGAGGGTAGGTGGTGTGTGTGTGTAGTGCTCTTACTGAGGGTAGGTGGTGTGTGTGTGTGTGTGTGTGTGTGTGTGTGTGTAGTGCTCTTACTGAGGATAGGTGGTGTGTGTGTGTGTGTGTAGTGCTCT
>NC_083485.1:112500-122500 GCF_030014155.1 Tachysurus vachellii | reverse complement strand
ACAAACTGCACGTTCACTGACAGACAGACAGACAGACAGTTAGGTAATGTTAATGAGATTAGACTGTTAGGCATGGAGAGTGTCTGATCTGTATATTTACATAATCATATTATTAACTGTAATACTCACAGTTCTCAGGTTTTTCCCCTAGCTCTATCACTTCCTGTAAACTGTGGATGCTGAGGGATTGTGGGTAATCTTCTACAGATACACTACCACTGCCCACGTAGATCACATGCTTCAGACCCACAATATCCGGCAACACCACCTGGAAAACCCAGTACATTGTGAGTGTGTGTGTGTGTGTGTGTGTGTGTGAGTGTGTGTGTGTGAGTTTGTGTGTGTGAGTTTGTGTGTGAGAGTGTGTGTGTGAGTGTGTGTGTGAGTGTGTGTGTGTGTGTGTGTGTGTGTGAGAGTGTGTGTGTGAGTGTGGGGGGGTGTGTGTGTGTGAGTGTGTGTGTGAGTGTGTGAGAGTGTGTGTGAGTGTGTGTGAGTGTGTGTGAGTGTGTGTGTGAGTGTGTGAGAGTGTGTGTGTGAGTGTGTGTGTGTGTGTGTGAGTGTGTGTGTGAGTGTGGGGGTGTGTGTGTGTGTGAGTGTGTGTGTGAGTGTGTGAGAGTGTGTGTGAGTGTGTGTGAGTGTGTGTGAGTGTGTGTGTGAGTGTGTGAGAGTGTGTGTGTGAGTGTGTGTGTGTGTGTGTGTGAGTGTGTGTGTGAGTGTGGGGGTGTGTGTGTGTGTGAGTGTGGGGGTGTGTGTGTGTGTGAGTGTGTGTGTGAGTGTGTGAGAGTGTGTGTGAGTGTGTGTGAGTGTGTGTGAGTGTGTGTGTGAGTGTGTGAGAGTGTGTGTGTGAGTGTGTGTGTGTGTGTGTGAGTGTGTGTGTGAGTGTGGGGGTGTGTGTGTGTGTGAGAGTGTGTGTGTGAGTGTGGGGGTGTGTGTGTGTGTGAGTGTGTGTGTGAGTGTGTGAGAGTGTGTGTGAGTGTGTGTGAGTGTGTGTGAGTGTGTGTGTGAGAGTGTGTGTGTGAGTGTGTGTGTGTGTGTGAGTGTGTGTGTGAGTGTGGGGGTGTGTGTGTGTGTGAGTGTGTACTTTCAGCTTGGTTTCTAGCAGCTCCTTGCTAGTGATGAGGTGTGTGGCTCCACACTGATTCAACCCAAATGTTACTCCATCTTCACCTAGTGTGGCATAGAGGGTCACCACTACACACACACACAAATGCACACACACACACACACACACACACACACACGTCAGGTCAAAACTACCAAGTCACATAATTTGAAGTTAAAATGAGGTTCTGTGTGTGTGTGTGTGTGTGTGTGTACAGGGATAGTTGAATCTGAAGCAGGCCTGTGCTGTAATCATCCACTCCTCTCTTGTCTCACAGAAGATGGCGATAGAGCTTTGTGACCTTTGACCCAAAGCATACAGGCCTTTGCCCAGGAAGTTCACTTGATTATCCACTTCCTCGTATGACTTCCACTTATACTGACCCAGGACCAACTATACACACACACACACACACACACACACACACACACACACACACACACACACACATAGAGAGGCATGCATATATATATTGAATTAAATATGTGGATTGATTTATTGAGTGATTGAGTGATTGATTGATTAAGTGATTGATTGAGTGAGTGATTGACAAGTCACATGATTACCTTTTGGAAGACTTTGCCATCAGGTTGTGTCTCATTATCACATGAGATGACTTCCCTGCTCCCTACACAGGGCAAGTGTGTGAATCTGTCCACTGCGTAACGGAACAGTTTATCCAGCGTGTCCACACCCTCAAACTCCTGTTGTACCAGACGCTTCACACACTGCACCGCTCGGTATGGGCCCTCAGGTCTCCCTGACACACTGCATGCTCGCACACACTCAGCCATCACCCTACTGCACGCACACACACACACACACACACACACACACACACACACACACACACACACGAGACACCTTCAGTGGAGCCTCTGAAACTCCATGTAGTCTAAATATTTATTCAGGACTCTTACTAGAAACACACACAAACAAATTGATTGATTTCCCTCCTTCAGCTCTGTGTGTGTTTCCTGTTTGTGATGTTGTTTACAATAAACTGCAGTAATACACAATTAATTACAGCTCTGTGCCATTAACCAATCACAGGATGAGGTCAGAGAAGTTTACAAGCTCTGTTTAACTGCAGCAGTCGGAACTAATGAATTATTTACGAACATTTTTTCCTCAATTGTCTGCCTTCAAGACCACACCCCTAATCATAAACACACCCCTAATCATAAACACACCCCTAATCACAAACACACCCCTAATCATAAACACACCCCTAATCATAAACACACCCCTAATCATAAACACACCCCTAATCACAAACACACCCCTAATCATAAACACACCCCTAATCATAAACACACCCCTAATCACAAACACACCCCTAATCATAAACACACCCCTAATCATAAACACACCCCTAATCATAAACACACCCCTAATCATAAACACACCCCTAATCATAAACACACCCCTAATCATAAACACACCCCTAATCACAAACACACCCCTAATCATAAACACACACCTAATCATAAACACACCCCTAATCATAAACACACCCCTAATCATAAACACACCCCTAATCACAAACACACCCCAATCATATGATGTCAAAGTGATGACATCACAGACCATTACCCAGTACATACTGTACACACTACCTGTAGAACAGACTAACTGTGTCTCAGCACGTTATCGACTCAGTAGAACTATTATTCTGACCACTAAAGACAGATTCACAAATAACCTGCCTGATCTGTCTGGACTTCTTACTGCACCCTTAAACACGTGGTATAATAGTCATACTCACACCCTCAAGAGAGAAACAACCTGTAACCTTCGAGTGAAAGTGGAGAAAAACTAAATTAGAGGTTTTTATAATTGTGTATAAGGAGATAATAAACTATAATTGTGTATAAAGAGCTGTTAGGGCTCTGAGCACCTGAGCAAACTCATAGTAAATAACCAGAACAATCCCAGGTTTTTATTTAACACAGTGACTAGATTAACACAAACCCAGAGATCTGAACACACTATTATTCCATCACAGTTCAGTAGTGAGGACTTTATGAGATTCTTCACTGATAAAATTAAAAGCATGAGGAATAAAATAGTTGATGTTCAATATATGAGAGCAGCTTGTGACCCAGTGTCACCTAAAGCTCTACACTCACAACTACAGTGCTTTACAAGTACAGAACAGGAAGAGTTAGATAAACTTATTATTCATTCATTCATTCATCTTCTACCGCTTATCCGAACTACCTCGGGTCACGGGGAGCCTGTGCCTATCTCAGGCGTCATCGGGCATCAAGGCAGGATACACCCTGGAGGAGTGCCAACCCATCACAGGGCACACACAGACACACTCATTCATTCACTCACACAATCACACACTAGGGACAATTTTCCAGAGATGCCAATCAACCTACCATGCATGTCTTTGGACCGGGGGAGGAAACTGGAGTACCCGGAGGAAACCCCCGAGGCACGGGGAGAACATGCAAACTCCACACACACAAGGTGGAGGTGGGAATCGAACCCCACCCCTGGAGGTATGAGGCGAACGTGCTAACCACTAAGCCACCGTGACCCCATAAACTTATTACTATAGCTAAATCAACAACTTGTGTGTTAGATCACATTCCAACTAAATTACTGAAAGTAGTGTTACATAAAGCTGGTGAGCCTCTTCTTTATATTATTAACTCCTCACTATCTTTAGGTCCCTAAATCTTTCAAGTTGGCAGTTATTAGGCCACTCATTAAGAAACAGAATTTAGATCCTAATGAACTATCAAATTATAGACCTATTTTACATCTTCTGTTTATGTCTAAAATACTTGAAAAGGTTGTGTCTGTTCAACTGAGCTCCTTCTTACAGGAGAACAATATCTATGAGGAGTTTATTGCCAGTTAATTCTGGGGTCCCTCAAGGATCAGTTCTAGGACCTCTGCTTTTCTTGATATACATGCTTCCATTAGGGAACATTATTAGAAGACATGGGATTAGTTTCCACTGTTATGCTGACGACACACAGTTATATATCTCATCAAAACCAGATGAAATAGCTAAAATGTCCAAATTAACTGAGTGCGTTAGAGAGATAAAAGACTGGATGAGCTGTAATTAATTTTTTGTTGTTAAACTCTGATAAGACAGAAATACTACATATAGGTCCATAAACCAGTACACAGAAGCTCTCACAATTTAACTTCCATTTAGTGGGATGTACTGTTACTAGTAGCTCGACAGTAAAAGACCTGGTGTTTATTAGACAGCAACTTGTCTTTAAAATCATATCACCATATTACAAACACAGCCTTCTTCACCTTAGAAATATTGCCAAGCTGAGAAACATCCTGTCTGTATCTGATGCTGAGAAGCTAGTTCATGCTTTCATGACCTCTAGACTGGACTATTGTAATGCATTACTAGGTGGTTGTCCTGCATCTTTAATAAATAGGCTACAGTTAGTCCAAAATGCAGCTGCCAGAGTTCTCACTAGGACAAGAAAGTATGACCATATAACCCCAATTTTATCATCTCTACACTGGATACCTGTTAAGTTTAGAACTGATTACAAACTGCTGCTACTTACGTACAAGGCTCTTAATGGTTTAGCTCCCATGTATCTAACTAGTCTTCTAACACGTTACAATCCTTCACGCTCTCTGAGATCACAAAACTCAGGACTTCTGGTAGTTCCCAGAATATCTAAGTCTACTAAAGGTGGTAGAGCGTTTTCTTATTTAGCTCCCAAACTCTGGAATAGTCTTCCTGATAGTGTTCGGGGCTCAGACACACTTTCACAGTTTAAATGTAGATTAAAAACTCATCTCTTTAGTCAGACGTACACATAATACATCCCATAATATTGTGCTCTAATACATCAGACTTGCACATTTTTTATGAACAGCAGATATGTTAATCCCTCTACACTGCTTCTGTCTTTCTAGCTCCAGTTAGACTCTGTGATACTAAAGATGAGATGTGAACTCCATGTGATCTTTTACACCAACACAACATTTATCAGACTGTATATTTATAATCACACCCCCAGTGTCACCCAGATGAGGATGAGGTTCCCCTTTGAGTCTGGTTCCTCTCAAGGTTCCTTCCTTTACCATCTAAGGGAGTTTTTCCTCCCCACAGTCCCCCACAATATATCTAATATTAATCTTGAATTTTGTATTATATTAATCTTTATATTATTCTTTATATTAACCTTTTGTTCTATGTTTATGTTCTGTAAAGCTGCTTTGAGACGACGTCAATTGTAAACAGTGCTATACAAATAAATTTTAATTGGATTGAATTAATCACAAACACACACTTAGTCTCACACAAACACACTCAGTCACAAACACACACTTAGTCTCACAAAAACTCAGTCACAAACACACTTAGTCACAAACACACACTCAATCACACACACACTCAGGCACACACACACACTCAGTCACACACACACACTCAATCACACACAGTCACTCAGTCAGTCACTCAGTCAGTCACACACACAGTATATTGCGTCCATGCGGGATTTTGCAACTTCTTTGACGTTAAAGTGGCAGATGATGCAATTTTGCTTTATAAATCAGAGTTTGTGTGTGACTCAAACACAAATAACAGCATAAACTCACTCTCTCCCACTCACATACACACTCACATACACACACTCACATACACACAAACACACACACTCATACACAAACTCACATACACACACTCACATACACACACTCACACATACTCACATACACAAACACACACATACTCACATACACACACTCACAAACACACACTCACATACACAAACTCACACATTCTCACATACACACACTCACATACACAAACTCACACATTCTCACATACACACACTCATACACAAACTCACACATTCTCACATACACACACTCACATACACAAACTCACACATTCTCACATACACACAAACACACACACACACATACACACACTCACATACACAAACTCACACATTCTCACATACACACACAAACACACACACACTCATACACAAACTCACACATTCACATACACACACTCACATACACAAACTCACACATACTCACATACACACACAAACACACACACACATACACAAACTCACACATTCACATACACACACTCACACACACTCACACATACTCACATACACACACTCACATGTACACACAAACACAAAAACACACACGTACACATTCACACACATACATATACACACGTACAAGTACACACACAAACACACACACACTCACAGACACACACACAAACACACACAAGTACACACACACATGTACACACAAACACACACTCACACACACATGTACACATTCACACATACACAAACACTCAGACAAACACAAACACACACACACACACACACACGTACTGTACACATATACACATTTACACACACAAACACTCAGACAAACACAAACACTCTCACACACACACACACACACACACACGTACACATGTACACGTACACACAGACATTTTATTCTTACCTGCATGCGATCTCAGAAGTCCACTCTGACAGCAGGACAAAGATTTTCTCTTCCTCTGTTACTCTCTCCTCCCACTTTTTTGGCCCCCCCACACATACACACTTCTCCCTCTAACTGTTCCTCTACATGAGCAGTTAAAGTCTCCGCCCTGCCAGGAAGTGATGCATTTCCTTTGGATCAGATTACAGAGGTGTGGGTGTTTGTTGGTGCTACACACTCACACACACACTCTGTCTCACACACTCACACTCTCTCACACAAAGAGGCTAGTAATTACTCACAAAAAATATTTTTCCTTCGTGTCTGTCTAGAGATGTTTTAGCAGTGAGACATGTTTTGACAGATTGTAAACTCCTGATGGAGGTACACAAAGTCCACACACACACACACACACACACACACACACACACACACACACACACACACAATAACATTACTTAGATCTGATTTATACACACATGACGATGTTCTGTTCCCACTTGGGGAGAGAGGTATTGAAGAGAGTCTTGGGGAAACTGTCCTCTGATACACATTAACAAATTAGTGCTTTATGTCTAACTAATGAATTATTGTGATAACTGTTAGCTGTAAGTTTTTTAAATTGAATGTATGTATATATATTTTTCACATATTTCATATTTTATATAGTTTTTACCTTTTATTTATCTACCTCCTTTTGGTTTTATTTCTATCCTTAATTCCATTCCTGTTTATGTTTGAATACCGGACAGACATAAAAAGCATTTCACTGCATGTGGTTACTGTGTAAACACTAAGTTTAACTCTGTTCCATAACTATGAGGCTCTGTGAGAAAAAGCTCTGCCCCTGCTGGAGACTAGCACTTGAGGTACCAACAAACATCCTGTGCCTTGGTAACAAGTGCACTGAAAGTCAGTGTTCCATCAAAGTGCACAAACTCAAAAGAACTGATATCAGGTTTGTGTTTGTTTCACTGTTCCATTTAGATTCCAACACACCTGAATGAGCATGTACACACAAACACACACACACACAGAGCTATAATACTTTGCAGTGATTAACAGCTGTATTAATCATTAGCTCTCACCAGTTTTACCTCCTCATTTTTAACACCAGCAGTTATGTGTTACGTGTAAAAGTATAATGTGCTCAGTCTCTACACCGTACCGTACATGTTTATGCAGTGTACCAGTTAAAGCAAACAGAAAGATGCACAAAACTGATAGTTCAAACTCAATCAGTCTTTCATTCACTAATTTAAACCTTCATTCTGACATTTCTGATAAAATTCTCATCTAGAACAAGAGAGAACATTTCTGACTGGCCAATAGTTTGATGACATGATTAGCGCCCACACACACACACACAGCGCCTCGGAAGCTCCGCCCACACACACATTATTCTTTTATTATACTTAATAAAGAAACAGTAATTTAGATTGAGAGATGAATAATTGAGTAAATTCTCCACTTAAATGACCTCATTTTATTAATGTAGGTTCTGAGGAAATAAATGAAAATAAATGAAAACATGTTTATTGTATCTATGTATACTGACTGCACATGTAAAGCCCATAACTCCACCCACAGCACAGAAGATGCTTCAAATTATTAATAAACACACAATGAATAGAGATCAAAGGCTTTAATTACACACAATAACCAACAAAATAAACCAGAAATCATCAGAATAATGTAAAACAATAAAAGGTTAAAGGTCATGTGGGTTATTTGACATATTTCTCCATAAACTTTTTGTGGAATTCAGAGCGTAGAGTGTCATTAATAAAGCGCTTCTCCTTACGAGACTCGTCCACACCTTTGGCACAGTTTTTAAAGACAACATCATCGTCCCACCTGTAACACACACACAAAGAGTTCTGTGTATGAAACCTGAAGTTAGTTGTGTGTGTGTCTGAGTGTGTTGTGTGTGAGTGTGTGAGAGATACCTGCGTTTTACCCTGAAGGTATTCTGTGTCTGTGTTTGTTGTCCAGCGAGGTTCAGAAGTGGATTTCCACTCAGAATGTTCTCCATCCGAATTCTCTCCTCCTCCGCTTTCTGCTCCCGCTCCTAATACACAAACGTTTATAATAAGACAATTATTTTACGCACGCACGCACGCACCCAACCTCCCACCCACCCACCCACACCCACACCCACACCCACACACACCTTCCTCTCCTGCTCCTCTGCTCTTTCCTTCTTGATTTTCTCAAGTTCGGCCAGCAGGGCTGCAGTGTCATCATCACTGTCAGAGGCGGAGTCAGAGTCCTCATCCTCCTGTGCACACACACACACACTATATTTATATATCACACTGTATAGACAGACATGTGTTGTGTACAGAAAAATAGAAGCCTGTGCAGTTGTGTGTGAGTGTGAGGGTGTGTCATACATCAGTGAGAGGGTCATCTGCGTCCAGGTTTGCAGCAGGTATCTGATCAAGTCTTGGGCGCTTAGATGAGGAAGAGGAGGAGGAAGAAGAGGTGTGTTCTGCAGGAGAGACAGAGAACTGATATTACTTTCACAAACACACATGCATCCACAACCAAACATATCGACCCAACACCCACACACCTCTTGCTCCTCTCTCTCTGTTTTTGACGACTGCCCTCTCTCTCTCCTCCAGCTCCCGCCTAAAATCACGAGCACGCACTTCCTCAGGAGCATCCTGAGTGGGCTGTCTGAAAAAACACACACACAAATTAATACTTCAATTTAAAAATGAATGATGTACAATAACACATAACTTCTACATCTTCACTCTCATTATAAACACCTGACGTGTGTGTATACACCTGTATTTTGGTGTGTGTGTGCATGTAAATGTATGTTTAATACTAACATTAATGTAATTTGCATCACACATGATTTTGGGAGTCAGGAGTTTATTAATCTTAATACATGTGTATACACACCTGTATTTGATCTTGGTGTGTTTGTGTGTGTGTGTATACACACCTGTATTTGATCTTGGTGTGTGTGTGTGTGTGTGTGTGTGTATACACACCTGTATTTGATCTTGGTGTGTGTGTGTGTGTGTGTATACACACCTGTATTTGATCTTGGTGTGTGTGTGTGTGTGTGTGTGTGTATACACACCTGTATTTGATCTTGGTGTGTGTGTGTGTGTGTGTGTATACACACCTGTATTTGATCTTGGGGTGTGTGTGTGTGTGTGTGTATACACACCTGTATTTGATCTTGGTGTGTGTGTGTGTATACACACCTGTATTTGATCTTGGTGTGTGTTTGTGTGTGTGTGTGTATACACACCTGTATTTGATCTTGGTGTGTTTGTGTGTGTGTGTATACACACCTGTATTTGATCTTGGTGTGTTTGTGTGTGTGTGTATACACACCTGTATTTGATCTTGGTGTGTTTGTGTGTGTGTGTATACACACCTGTATTTGATCTTGGTGTG
>NC_083485.1:97500-107500 GCF_030014155.1 Tachysurus vachellii | reverse complement strand
GAAACCCTTTAGAATGATATTAATATTAAAGATAATAAATGTAATAATACATTCTTTAGATTATTAGTTACTTCACTGTCCTGCAGAATTGTGACCTAAACAATACTGGGACAATCTGTGGGAATATTAATTGGAAATTGGTTTGGATTTAATAATAATAATAAATATTGCATTAACAATAAAATTAGTGAAGTACATTTTAAAATTATACACCTAATTTATTTAACAAACCAATTTGTACAAAAAGGTAAAAATGATATTTCACATTCTTGTGCATTCTGTAATATAAACCCAGCTTGTTACTGACTGTATGTTCACTTGGGCTTTTGGCTTGATGTCAAACGTGATTTTGAGTCATTTATATGGGACAAAAATTTATATACAGAAAAAAGATGTATTATTTTTTATGAGGAAAGTAAAATAGTGAAATGTCATTTTTACTTTAAATCTGTTTATTTTATTTGGAAAGTTTCATATCCATAAATGTAAGCGGTCTGAAAAGAAAAACATTTAATCTTTAAATAAAAACTTATTTTGAATATAAGGCTGTTAATTTAATTCCTCTTCTGTAAATTAATTATATTGCTCCGTTCCCGTTTTCTTTCTCTCCTTTATGTTATGTTACTATTCTAAGATCTGAATAATATGACAATGTATTTTATCTGTTATTATTTGTTATTAAGACAAAGTATATAAACCCAGTCACGTGACCATCAGCTACTCAATTGTGGTGATAAATGTTCCGGTCCACAAGTTATATAATAAAACAACAATAAACTGTGTTAATATTCACCACTAAAGCTAAAGTGTTAGCACCAAAGCTACAGTGTTACCACCAAAGCTAAAGTGTTAGCACTAAAGCTAAAGTGTTAGCACCAAAGCTACAGTGTTAGCACTAAAGCTAAAGTGTTAGCACCAAAGCTACAGTGTTAGCACTAAAGCTAAAGTGTTAGCACCAAAGCTAAAGTGTTAGCACCAAAGCTAAAGTGTTAGCACCAAAGCTACAGTGTTAGCACCAAAGCTACAGTGTTAGCACCAAAGCTACAGTGTTAGCACAGCCATGTATTTATACACAATAAATGACCCTCCATATAAACTGACAGATTAAACACAGCGCTTCAGACAATAATAATAATAATAATAATAATAATAATAATAATAATAATAATAATAATAATAACATCGTACTAAAGAACACAACAGAATCCTACCTTCTCTCAGAGCCGATGTCCCAGACACTGAGGTAATAACACAGGGACGGAAACTTGTTAGGGACAAAAGTCTGGGCTGTAGCGGCTGCAGCGACACCCAGAGGAACAACGACGACACGACAATTAAATAAAAAAAGCCCAATGAGAGAAACCTAAATTAAATTCAGTTAAATTCAACGGAAATTGTAGCTATAAAGTATAGAAACATGAAAACTTTGAACTTAAGTTATTATTTCTATTAAATATCTCTAACATCTATCTCTAATGATCAAGTCTGAGGTGAAGGTGATGAAGAAGAAACCTTGAGAGGAACCTCATCCTCATTTAGTGACACTGGACAGGAAATTATGGACCTTCACCACAGACCAAACCTGTAAAGCTGTAAAGCTCTTCAAATCATCACTGATGAAGACTAGAGCACAAAACTGACTGACACCATGATAGTGTAAAGAGGAGGTGGCAGATCTGTCACAAGCAGTATGAACCACCAAGAGACCAACCAGGGGTACAGAGAAGAATATAAAGTGAGAGAGAGAGAGAGAGAGAGAGAGAGAGAGAGAGAGAGAGAGAGAGAGAGACAGAGAGAGAGAGAGAGAGAGAGAGAGAGAATGAGAGAGAGACAGAGAGAGAGAGACAGAGAGAGAGAGACAGAGAGAGACAGAGAGAGAGAGAGAGAGAGAGAGACAGAGAGAGAGAGAGAGACAGAGAGAGAGAGAGAGAGAGAGAGAGAGACAGAGAGAGAGAGAGAGAGAGAGACAGAGAGAGAGAGAGAGAGAGAGAGAGAGAGAGAGAGAGAGAGAGAGAGAGAGACAGAGAGAGAGAGAGAGAGAGAGAGAGACAGAGAGAGAGAGAGAGAGAGAGAGAGAGAGACAGAGAGAGAGAGGCAGACAGGGAGAGGCAGACAGAGAGGCAGACAGGGAGAGGGAGAGAGAGAGAGAGAGAGAGAGAGAGAGAGAGAGACAGAGAGAGAGAGACAGAGAGAGAGAGAGAGAGAGAGAGAGAGAGAGAGAGAGAGAGACAGAGAGACAGAGAGAGAGAGAGAGAGACAGAGAGAGACAGAGAGAGAGAGAGACAGAGAGAGACAGAGAGAGAGAGAGAGACAGAGAGAGACAGAGAGAGACAGAGAGAGAGGCAGACAGGGAGAGGCAGACAGAGAGGCAGACAGGGAGAGAGAGAGAGAGAGAGAGAGAGAGAGAGAGAGAGAGAGAGACAGAGAGAGGGAGACAGAGAGGCAGACAGAGAGGCAGACAGGGAGAGGCAGACAGGGAGAGAGAGAGAGAGAGAGAGAGAGAGAGAGAGAGAGAGAGAGAGATAAGAGTTCCACCACTCAACAGTCACCAAACACTCCATAACTGTGGGTCTCTGTGAGAAGCTCTGCCCCCTGCTGGAGACTTTTGTACTTCTAAATATCCTGCACCTTTTGATTGAAGGTGTGACGGATCATAAAAAACCTAAAGATCTCTCAGGTTCTGTGGTGTGAGACCATTAAGTGCTTATAGATTAGCCAATGTGTGAGCCAATGCAATGAGGATAAAATAGGGGTGATCATATCTTCTTCAAACAGCATCTAAAGACATGACACTTCCTGAAGTACTTAAACAAGCACTGTGCATTTCTTACTATATTACCTCCACACCAGAGTTTAGACTGATGGCCCTTATTCCATGTCCCATAGGATCAATGTCAGGATGTGTTTATTGCTTAAAAACCTCATTAAACTTTAAAACATTCTGCAAAATAACAAACGTAATATAAAGACAACACAGATTGAAATAGCTGATTGACACTAATCCAGATTTATCTCCAGATATTAACACATTTATAATCAGATCTAGTGGCTCTGCCAAATTCTGTTAAAAGTGCTATTTAAATAAGACCAAATGAAAAAAGTTTAGAGTAATTTACAAGAAAAACAGAAATTTCATTGATATTTAGTTACAGTTACAACAGGAGATTATTCACCCCGACACACACACGTTTTTGAAGATTTATTGTTCCTGAAATGTCCAGTCTGGAGGACAAAATAAAAAATACAAAAGTGTCACAGTACAAAGACTTATAATAGAGAGAGAGATAGAAAGAGAGAAAGATTCCTATAATGTGAATAACAATTCTCTTTCACACAGAATAATAAAATCCTCATCATTGTTGTGAGTAAAAGCCCACCGTACACAGGTAGGCAGGCAGCGGGACAGACGTCTTTACAGTCACCCTCTGCAGACAGACATATGGTGTGTGTGTGTGTGTGTGTGCGCATCCTGCAGGTTCGGTGGCCATGTTTGTCCATAGCACAGCCCCTAGGATCAGAGTCACCTAACAGGAGCAAAGCTGCATGTGTGACATCATCAGTGACATCATCAGGAGAGAGACAGTAGATCCAGAGAGGGGGGAGAGCAAACGGGGTCAGGCCACTTGTTGGGGTAAGAGACAGACAGGAGATGAGAACAGGGAGACAGGGGCAATGAGACAGACAGGTGGATAGTAATGTAGAGATACACAGGCAGCTCTTTTGAGCTGGGGGGGGGTGTTGTATGTGAGCCTAAGCGTCCTCACAGTGATGACGTGGCATGTGTGGGCAAGAGGTCGTCGTCATGGTAACAAAAGGGAGCTGCTGGTACGGTCAAGCTTCTTTCCTTTTGAGAGAGCAGCAACCTGTTTCATCAACTCCCTGTTCTTTGCCTACAGACAGACAAACAGACATTATGTAAGTCAGGGACCTGGAGACCAGAAAAAAATGACCAGACTGGTTCTAAGGTTGTCATGACAACAGACTCACCAAGACTGGGGGGAAAAAAACAACAGGTACTTTATTCCTAAACATCAGTCGGCGAGTCTGTGATAGCCTCAGATTCCTGTTCTTAGTTAACAAGAGAGAAATCTGAAGTGGTTTTCTGCTCCAGCTCATTTACATCAACAGCTGAAATTCCTTTCTGCTCACCACGATTGTGAAAAGTGTTTACTTGAATTACTATAAACTTCAAATACTATAGACTTTCATTTAGCTTGAACCAAGCTAGCCATTGTCCTTTAATCTCTTATTAACTGTGTTCACATCCACAGGACGGTCACTTAAAGTTTTTCACACTATTCTGTGTAAACTCTGGAAACATTTCAATAAACTCATTTAAGTTAATTTTATATAAAAATATATCAGATTAATAGATATATATTTTTTGCATACGCCTGTTAATCCAAGTTCTAATCAAAACTACTAAATATTAAAAAAAGTTTTTACTTATTAAATACTAATTTATTTAGTGACATTCATTCATCTTCTACTGCTTATCTGAACTACCTCGGGTCACGGGGAGCCTGTGACTATCTCAGGCAGGATACACCCTGGACGGAGTGCCAACCCATCGCAGGGCTATTTAGTGACGTCACAAATTTTTTTGCCAATGTTCGTTTTTGAGAAGCATCTGATTTTATTTTATGTTTTTAATAAAAAAATGTATTTTATTTTACATTCTTGCTTGTTAAAGGTTCCATTCGCTGCAGAGACGCACATTTTTTAATTTTTTTTACTCTTGACCAAAAGGTGGCGTCATCGCGCCATTACACAGGCCTGTAGAAAAACAAGCTTATTTTCAGGCTTTTTTACAGAAGCGTATTGCATTCACTTGAGGAAAAAAAATCTACCGTTTTTCTGAATTAACGACTTAATTATATCAGAATTATGAGATTTTTTTGAAAAACATTTTTTCACTCTGTTTTTATGAATTAATTATCTCAGAATTATGAGATCATTTTTCATAAAAAAAAAAAAAAATTGTTCTGTTTTTCTGAATTAATGAGATCCTTCAAAATCCTGCCAGGAGCTCTATTTTAGGTGGATTTCATGGAAGTAAACATGTCCCGCCTTTCAAGTTTAATCCGGTTTTATTTTACTTTGGGTTTGAGACATTGGGAGATGCTGCTGTGTTTAAGTAATATAAATGGTGTTGTTAATAGTGCATCAACTTTGCACAGACACCTCAAGACGCCTGTTCAGACAAAAAGAACATTCTGATCTGCTTGACGTTGCTGTGTTTCTCCAGGATCAGTTGAACCGATATGGTATACTTCACGGTAGCCGTATCACCATTCGTGAAAACCCGTCGATTGCACCATTGATGCAGATCCCATATGGTTTGAGTTTATCATATGAATCAACATGCCATAAAAAGTTCGGGCCTGGATTATGATACAAACGTCGCCGAAGACGATTCCGGTCGCCTCAGTTGCACTCCATGGGGATCCAGTATTTTCAACAATTGCCTGATTGTCTCTTGTCACCACATACTGTAGCTCCTGAATACATTTCAGATGCATCATCTTATATCCGTGAAGTATACAGTACCATATCGGTTCAACTGATCAACTGAAACGAAACACAGCAACGTCAAGCAGATCAGAATGTTCTTTTTGTCTTTGTGAATGCAATACGCTTCTGTAGTTTTTACATTGAGTTCTATGGAGGATATCAGCATACTATAGTGTGCATGTTTACTATTGTGTTTGTGTGTTCGTGTGTATTCAGGCTTTCAAGCAGGGTTGCTGGCAGTGGCGCACACACACCGCAGTGGCGCACACACACGGCAGTGGCGCACACACACCGCAGTGTGGACCTGGGATTCGAGCTCAGAACCTGGTAGTCCAACACCTTAACCTCTAGGCTACCTCATCCCCTATAATAACTGTACAATAACTAACTGTATAAATGTGCAAGGGCTTATAATAAGAGACAGTGAGTAAAACGGAGTACGTGTGTGTGTGTGTGTGTGTGTGTGTGTGTGTGTGTGTGTGTGTGTGTTTTTCTATAAAATTTGTATATATTACCTGTTGTTGCTCCATGGCCTCTTTGTGAGCTTTCTCCATGTTGTTCATCTTTAGCCGCATGTTCGACTCCTGATACTGAAAATCAGCCTTCAGCTCAGTCAGCTAGACACACACACACACACACACACACACACACACACACACACTTAGATTAAGGTGTGCATGTCTCATTTCATGATGTACTGCATTAGCTATAAATTGGTCGAAATCACAAAGACTTGACGGAAGTATGTGCTCCTATTAAAATGGACAGTGTGTGTGTGTGTGTGTGTGTGTGTGTGTGTGTGTGTGTACCTTTCTGTCCTTCTCCAAGATGGTCTGGTCTCTCTGCTGCAGCAGCCTCTTCAGTGACATCACTTCCTCTTTCAGCTGACTTATAAGGATGAAGTTATCTGTCCCACCTGAGTCCATCGACTGAGCTATAGAACTGCTACAGACACAGTGAGATATTAGACAAACAGCAACACTCTCTCTGTCTCATGGGTTGGCACTCTCTCTCATCTCTCAATCTATCTATCTCTCTCCTCATAAAGTGTGGTGCGTGGCGATCTGGGGGACTCATCCACTGGGTTCGTTCTCTGTATGGCTTTCTGGGTCGGTCGTGCTCACACTCTGGTCTCTCCTGGGTTCGTTCTCTGTGTGTGTTGTTTGGTTCGGGGGTTGGGGAGAGCGCTCGAGACTCACCTACTAGAGCGCTCGCGCTAATATCTAGAGCGCTCGCGATCTCATCTAGAGAGCTAGCGCTCATATCTAGCGCAGATAGCGAGCTATATATCTATAGAGAGCTATACATCTATCTGCGAGATCTCTCTCTATAGCAGCGCATCTCTATAGATCGAGAGCGCTATGATCTCTGCGCAGATAATCAGATCGATCCGAGCATCATCATCTATATACGCGCGATACTCTCATCATCGCGAGAGCTCTCGAGCGCTATATCTCGAGCTCTTCTAGCGAGCTCTCTACGCGATATCTCTCGCGCTATCTCTAGAGCTCTACTCGCGACTCTATCTCAGGCGGACGCATATATCTCGCGCTCTCTCTCTCGCAAGCGTTCTATAAATCATCGAGAGATATCGCTCACTATACTCGCGAGCTCTCATTCTAGCGATATATAATCGAGACTATACTATGAGATCTCTCTCGAGATCTATTATTCGAGATCATCTCTGCGCTATATAGAGCTAGATATCTCTATATCTCGCGATCTCTATATCATCATCTACGCGCGATATCTTCTCTATCTCATCGACGCGCTCTCTATATCAACTCGAGCGATATCTACATATACTCGCGCGCTCATATCATCATATAGCGCGATATCTCTCTCTCTAGCGCGACTCATCTCTCTGTCTATCAGACGAGCTCTCTAATCTATCTCGAGAGATATCTCTATCATCTAGCGCGCACTCATATCACTAACTCGCGCAGCATCTCTCATCTCTCAGAGCGGATCTACATCTATCTCAGCGCGCACACTCTACTCTCTAGAGCGCTATCTATCTCTATCGAGAGCTCTATCTCTCTATCGCGGACTAATCTCTTCTAGGCGCTATCTATCTTATATAGAGCGCTCTACTCTCTCTCTATCGAGCTCATCTCATCTATCTCTTAGGAGCTATCTATACTCTATAGAGCGACTATATATAATATAGAGCGCTCTCTCTCTCTCCTCGCGCGCTCTCTCTACTAAATACAGAGCGTATATCTATCTCTCGCGAGATATATCATCTTCTCGCGCGACTATCTCATCGCGCGACTATACTATCTATTAGCAGGATCTTTTTTTTATCTCATCTTAGGGCGGATTCTATACATCTATAGAGAGATCTCCTATCTCCTATAGCGCGATATCGCTATCATCTAGGACGAGCATAATCTAAAATATATCTAGCGCGACTAATATCTAGATATAGCGAGACTAAATATCTATCATACTCGCGAGATATATTTCTTCTAGCGCGATATCTCTATACTCTCCGCGCGCTCTCTCTCTATATCGAGAGATATATCTATCTATAGAGCAGATATCTATATCTATCGCGCGGCTCATCTATAATATACGAGGAGGCTACTACTCCTTCTCTCGCGAGATATATATATACTCTCAGGCGAGCTCTACTTCTATCTATCGAGCGCTATCTCTCATATATCGCGCGCATCTCTCATATATAATATACGGCGCTATCTATCTATCTCGCGCGACGTATCTCATCTCCTCTCGCGCGAATACTCTATCTCTATAGAGAGATCTATACACTCTATCTACGCGCGATCTATATACTATATAGCGCGCTCTATCTATCTTCTCGCGCGCTCACTCTCATATATCGAGAGCAAATATATCTATACTCGCGCGAATATCTTCTAGCCTCGCGGATATATCATATAATCACTATGATCGCTAAATATATATCTATCGAGCGATACTATTCATATATATAGAGCGCTATATATTATATGAGAGCGCTCTTCCTCTCTACTCAGAGCGATATCTAACTTATATTATAGAGAGATCAATATCTCTCTCGACGCGTCTCACTAATATCTATAGAGCAGAGAACTCCCTCATCTATACTAGAGCGATCTATATATTCTTCGCAGGCTATATCTCACTAACTCTCGCGAGCTCATCATCTCTATATAGAGAGATCATATATAATTCTCGAGAGCTATTCTTTCTCTTCCTCGGAGCTATATACTAATATAATAGCGCCCGCTATATGTATTATCTCGCGAGCATTCTCTATCATACTGCGAGAGGATTCCCTCTCCTATCTCGCGAGATATTCCTATCTCTATCGCGAGATATCTCTCTCTCTCGAGCGCTATATACTACTCTATCGCGAGACTCATCTATCTAACTACGCAGCGCTCTCACGCTCACACTACGACAGCGCACCCTATCCTCTACACACTCTCGCGCGAGCATCTACTCTTCACATCGAGCGACTACCTCCTCTCACTCGAGAGATATTTATATATATCAGCGAGATCAAACTATCTCTCTCGCGCGCTATATCTACATATCTAATACGAGAGATATATATATATCATACTCGCGCTCTTCATCCAATATATAGAGAGATCATATAATTATACCTGGCGCTCTCTCATATACTATCGCGACGCTCTCTTCTCTATATCGAGGCTCTCTCTATATAACAGAGCGATCTCTATATCACTTAGAGAGATATAATAACTCTCGCGAGCTCTCTCTTATCCTCAGCGGATCATATCTATATCAGCGCGCTCCCTCTATATATCACGCGCGCTATCTCTACACTGCTCGCGCGATATATACTAGATCTCGCGCGCTCTATCTATTCTCGCAGCGCTATCTCTCTACTACTCGCGCATCGCTATCTATCTAGCGCTGCTATTTAATATATATCGGCGCGATATATATATCTCTCGAGCGATTTCCATCACATCTAGAGAGATATATAATATCTATCAGCGCGATCTCTATACTCTACTCGCGCGCATATCATATATATATAGCCGAGATATATATCTCGCGCGCAGCTCTCTCTCTAACTCTAGACGCGATTCTCACTATATCGCACGGCGATATCTCTATATATCGCGCTCATCCTCTATCTTACTCGCGCGGCACTACAAGATACTACTCTCGCGGATCTCACTATCCTATCGCGCTACTCTATCTTCTCGCGAGCTCTCTCTATCTCGCGGATAACTATCTCGCGCGCATCTCTCTATCGAGCGCGCGCTATACTCGAAGAGCTCTCATATATAGCGTCAGCATCACTATCTCTCGCGCGCTATCTCATCTAGGAGAGCATCTATATCTCATAGAGCGATACTATATTACTCGCGAGACATATAGCATCTAATACGAGAGCCTATCTATCTCGCGAGAATAGATATATAGAGATATAATTAATAGAGAGCTTTATCTCTCGAGAGCTCTATCTCTAGAGAGCTTCTCTATCATCGCGAGCTATCTA
>NC_083485.1:82500-92500 GCF_030014155.1 Tachysurus vachellii | reverse complement strand
CAAACTCAGTATGTAGTTTATAACCTGGTTTTAAAGACACAGACGTTAACCCATTACTGTGTGGTTACAGAAGTCAGTGTGGTGACCCCACATTATCATCAACACACTGGAACTACATCAGTGTCCATAGAACAAAAACCACACACTCTGATAAAGAACAAGTAAACAGTTCAGAGGGTCCACAGTGTCTATGAGTGTGAAACCAGTGCTGCATCACCGTATGTGTGTGTTACCTCTCCTGTTGGAACTCGGTTCTACAGTAGGTGCACTTCACTATGGGATGGGCGATCCGACACTCCTGTACACGTAATGAAGCGTTAGAGTTAAGGAGTACACACACACACACACACACAGAGAAACCTCATTAACACCTGACATTAACACGCGTCCTGGGTGAACTGATCAGCAGTGTAGAACTGAGCAATAAATCTTATGGCATAATGAAGGCGTCTGTAGTGAACGGCTGTGATCAGATTTCATGTGTCATTTCTGGTGGACCATCGAGTTTATTACATCGGTCTTCCTGCGTGTTTGTTTTCAGGCAGAAACATCCTGTGAATTCTCTCTCATGTCTGTCCAGACATTTGGTCTCCTAATGTTTCTTAAACAAATGACGTTTTTATTGCTGCTGTTTCAGCCACAGACCCTGTAGAATGCTACAGGTGTGCGCTACACCTGTGGAAAATAACCGTAGCTTGGGCGTTCACTGATGAACAGTAGCAAGGGTTCAGTAGAAATGTCCAGGTGCTCTTTCATCTGTGTCCATGATGCTGCTGATGTGACGTGGCCACCCAAAGCCCACACTGGACCTGTTTACACCTGCACTTACCCCGGTCCTCTCACCCCGGTCCTCTCACCCCGGTCCTCTCACCCCGGTCCTCTTACCCCGGTCCTCTTACCCCGGTCCTCTTACCCCGGTCCTCTTACCCCGGTCCTCTTACCCCGGTCCATTTACAGTAGTTCTCTTATGGCGGTCATTTTACGATCTCATCATCCAGGACACAAGTTAATGCCAAGTGTGACACACACAGGACCACACACTTAAAGACAGACACACACACTCTGAAACACACACCTTGCAGAGCTGCTGTCCCTGAGAGAGTTCCTCGAACGGGTAGCGCTGGTTACACTTAGTGCAGGCGTATAAGGCCGAGCTCGCCATCACCACCGCCCCACACACACACACACACACACACACACACACACACACACACACACACACACACACACACACACACACACTACAGTCCTCACTTTCACTTATACACACACTAAGCTAGCCTGTTAGCCTGCTCGCCTATTAGCTTGTTAGCGTGCTAGCCTTTTAGCTTGTTAGCGTGCTAGCCTGTTAGCTCAGTTCACACTGAAATGACTGTACTGAAGTCCCGCTCCCACGCCACACACACACACGCCACACACACACACGCTCTGTGACACTTTTACACCGAGTGTAAAAACATATCATTTGTGAGTCCGAGCTTTAAATCCTCTCCCTTTTTGTGTATCTGAGGCTCCTCACGAACCGGATACGAACTGCCACCACAAAGGAAAACCAAAGCAGCCAATGAGCAGCGCCCGCTGGGGGCGGGATCAGCCAATAACAGCCGAGCGCTAGATTATCGAATGAGCCAATAAGGAGGAGATATGTGGGCGGGTCTTGGAGTTTTGAATCGTAACACCCAATCCGAGCGCTCGATGCGGCACGCAGTTTAAAGGGATACGTAGTCTATAATGACGTAACTGTAATGGATGCGTAAGTGACCACGTGGTCGCGTTAAAACCCGGAAGCGGCCATGTAGTTTCACAGCAAGGGGGAAAATTGTGTTTTTGTTTATATATGAAGTTATTCTAGAGACAGAGAGAGAGGGGAGAGAGAGGTGGGGAGAGAGAGGGAGACAGACAGAGAGAGAGAGAGAGAGAGTGAGGGAGACAGAGAGAGAGAGAGAGACAGAGGGAGACAGACAGAGAGAGAGTGAGGGAGACAGAGGGAGACAGAGAGGGAGAGAGAGTGAGGGAGACAGAGGGAGACAGAGAGAGAGGGAGACAGACAGAATGGGGGGGAGAGGGAGACAGAGAGAGAGGGAGAAAGAGGGAGACAGACAGAGAGAGAGAGAGAGAGAGAGAGAGGGAGAGAGAGGTGGGGAGAGAGAGGGAGACAGACAGAGAGAGAGAGAGAGAGAGAGAGAGGGGAGAGAGAGGTGGGGAGAGAGAGGGAGACAGACAGAGAGAGAGAGAGAGAGAGAGAGAGGGAGAGAGAGGTGGGGAGAGAGAGGGAGACAGACAGAGAGAGAGAGAGAGAGAGAGAGGGAGACAGACAGAGAGAGAGAGAGAGAGAGGGAGACAGAGAGAGAGAGAGAGACAGAGGGAGACAGAGAGAGAGAGAGAGACAGAGGGAGACAGACAGAGAGAGAGAGAGAGAGAGTGAGGGAGACAGAGAGAGAGGGAGACAGACAGAGAGAGAGAGAGAGTGAGGGAGACAGAGGGAGACAGAGAGAGAGAGGGAGAGAGAGAGTGAGGGAGACAGAGGGAGACAGAGAGAGAGAGGGAGAGAGAGAGTGAGGGAGACAGACAGAATGGGGGGGAGAGGGAGACAGAGAGAGGGAGAGAGAGAGAGAGAGTGAGGGAGACAGAGAGAGAGAGGGAGAGAGAGGTGGGGAGAGAGAGTGAGGGAGACAGAGAGAGAGAGGGAGACAGACAGAGAGAGAGAGAGAGAGAGAGTGAGGGAGACAGAGGGAGACAGAGAGGGAGAGAGAGTGAGGGAGACAGAGAGAGAGGGAGACAGACAGAATGGGGGGGAGAGGGAGACAGAGAGAGGGAGAGAGAGAGGGAGAAAGAGGGAGACAGACAGAGAGAGAGAGAGAGAGAGAGAGAGAGTGAGGGAGACAGAGAGAGAGGTGGGGAGAGAGAGGGAGACAGACAGAGAGAGAGAGAGAGAGAGAGAGGGAGACAGAGAGAGAGAGGGAGACAGAGGGAGACAGACAGAGAGAGAGAGAGAGTGAGGGAGACAGAGGGAGACAGAGAGAGAGAGGGAGAGAGAGAGTGAGGGAGACAGAGGGAGACAGAGAGAGAGGGAGACAGACAGAATGGGGGGGAGAGGGAGACAGAGAGGGAGAGAGAGAGAGAGGGAGACAGACAGAGAGAGAGAGTGTGAGGGAGACAGAGAGAGAGAGGGAGACAGACAGAATGGGGGGGGAGAGGGAGAGAGAAAGAGGGAGACAGACAGAGAGAGGGGAGAGAGAAAATGATCTAACTTATTGGACTAAAACAACACAAAACAGAGTGAACTGCAATGTTATTTGGCGCTAAACAGAGAATAAACAACAGTAGAAGAAAAGCTATTCATAATAATCTAAACTAAACAAATGTGTTTATATCCTGGACTTAAACACTGACACTGTGTCTGAGTCACAAACACTAATTAGAAGTCTGTTCCATAACTGTGAGCCTCTGTGAGGAAAAGTTCTGCCCCCTGCTGGAGACTTAAGTCAAGTCAAGAAGCTTTTTATTGTCATTACACCATATATAGCTGTTACAGTACACAGTGACATGAGATGTTTCTCCAGGATCAGGGTGTTACATTAAACAAAGACAGAGCTAAGGACTTAAGTCCTAGCCACATAAAGTGCATTTGTGCAACCTGATGTACACAGACAAGACAGCGCAGGACAAAAAATGACAAGACAATACACAAAAGACAATAAACAGAAACAGCAGCGACCAGTAAAAATACTGTATGTTCATTACAGTTCATGTTCATTACAGTTCATGTACTTCAGATACCAACAAATAGCCTGCACCTTTTGATCGAATTAGATTCTGTGGCATGAGACCATTAAGTACTTTATAGGTTAATAATAGTGTTTTATAATCAATGTGAAACTTGACTGGAAGCCAATACAATGAGGATAAGATAGAGGTGATATGTTCATATCTTCTGGTTCTAGTTAGGACTCTAGTTGCTGTGTTCTGGACTAACTGGAGCTTGTTTATGCTCCTACTGGAACATCCAGACAGTAAAGCATTACAATAATCCAACCTAGAGGTAACAAATGCATGAACTAGTGTTTCTGCATCATGTAATGACATCATATTTCTGATCTTAGTAATATTTCTGAGGTGAAAGAAGACTAACATTGTGGTGTTATGTGAGCTTCAAATGAGAGACCGGTATCAATAATCACACCGAGGTCTTTTACTGCTGCACATGATGTAATAGAAAGACCATCCAGAGTTACTCTGTAATCAGAAAGATTACTTCTGTCTGTCTGTGTCAGTCAGTGCTGATTAAACTCTGATCTCTGATGTTTTGGGACCGTATGAGAAAGCTGCACATGGGAAGCTCTCTGATGTTCCAACATGACAATGATCTAAAGCACAAGTCAAGGTTGACCCTCCAATGGATGCAGAAGTTAAAGGTGAAGGTTTTGGAGGTCATCACAGTCTGCTGATCTCAATATCATCCAGACACTTTAGTGAGATCTCAAACATGCAGTTTGTGCAGGACAACCAACAAATTTACAGAAACTGGAGGCATTTTGCCAAGAAGAATGAGCAGCTCTACCACCTGAGAGAATTACGGAGCTCATACACAATTATTACAAAAGACTGCATGACATCATTGATGTTAAAAGGACAACACACCATATAAGAACTAAATATATACAAATCTTTGAACTGGGATTATTTTCTTATTTGTTATGTTTTGTCTGATGGTTGTGACGTTCTTACATATTAACTTCTATAAGAAAAAAATTGTTTTACCTTCTCACTCATCTTTAAAAAAATGATTCACATCTTGCAAATTCTCCAAAGGAATGCAAACTTTTAAGCACAACTGTATATGGGGGAAAAGCAGTGGGCCTAAAACAGAACCTTGTGGAACACCTAACATAATTTTAGTGTGTTTAGAGAAGTCATCCTTAACAAACACAAAACAAGCTTATAATCAGATTATAATCATTTATTTAGGTTACAGGGAGGAGTAACAGCAGCAGTAATATTAGCATTTATATAGATAAAAATAGAAGTCAAGCTAGAAAGATGTTACTTGTTTAAAATTCACACAGCCCTTTGGATCACAGCTGTTATTTATTACAGAGAAGCCAAGGGATTAAGACAGAACCATGCTATAATAATAATAATAATATGGTAATATATGGTAATTAGGCTCGAGTTGTGCCTTCTGAATGGCTCTGGCTCTAGTGTGATGTGACCACACTCTAACATTCTCACTTTACGCTTAGCATACACTATTCACATTAATATGCAAATATAACACTAATGGAGAAGACCAGATATGGTCATGTGACTGGGCAGGTTTATATAAATATGACTACATCATACAGTACTGATCAATAAGTAGTGTTAAGGCATTATGTGTTAAAGTTCAGCAAGCTAACGTTACATTAGCATTGTATATTAGTGTGTTTAGTTTAGACTGATCAGAGAGACAGGATAAGAGAGAAAGAGACAGAAACTCAGAGAGGCAGACAAATAAAATAGTCAATCATATAAAGGACTGTATAGTGGGAGTGGGGGGAGTGGGGGGAGTGGGTGACCCCGCCTTCTCAGGAGATCCTCGACTGGCTACTTCATGCTGAAGTTCCTCCACTCGTTTCTGAAGCTCCGCTCTTTTAGCAAGCAGCTCTTTATAGCGCTGATGCAATGGCTCCTGCACACACACACACACACACACACACACACACACACACAGGTTTGTAAATACTTTATATTACTAAAGCACTGTGAAACTGACTTAATGTGTGTGTGTGTGTACTTGTGGTCTGAGGCGGGGGTTCCAGCGAATGTAGTAGGAGGTCCATAGCTGTAGGTGTCGGATGGAGACGGAGGGAAATAGCACGTGTGTGTCGTAGTGAACATACATAGGATTCACAAACTCCTCCCACTGACTGTTAATAAATGACCAAAGCGAGACAGTGCGCTTCTGTGCCTCCTACACACACACACACACACACACACACACACACACACACTTAATCTCAGGCTGTGCTCCAAACTCTCCTCCTTCCAGTGCACTACATTAGGACCACACCATCATCAGTCCACTGTGGCTGTGTTATAAACCACCACACACACAACACAGAATGCAGTAGAGAACAAGTTGGGGACAAGTGATGATGATGTTTAAGTGCACTATGTAGTAAATAAGGACACACACTCATGCACAAACACACACTCACCTCAGTGAGTTTCTGCTGTTCTGAGTTAAACAGAAACGTTCCAAAAAGACAGCTGTAAAGATGATCCAGTAACGTCAACAGGAAGTACTCATTAAACTCAAATGCTGCAGGGAACTATACACACACACACACACACACACACACCTGAGTAGGTGGAGTTTCAGGGATGTTATGGTAACAATGGTGCTATAGTAACTGACCTGCTGTGCCATCTGCCACACACAGTCAATGAACTGCAGGAAGATGGGGGAGCGATCAGCATCAGTATGGTTCTGATCACCATGACCCACCCTCTGTAACACACACACACACACACACACACACACACACACACACACAGAGCAAACTTTGTGTAAATGCTAGCAGGTAACTCTTCCTTACACACTCACTCTGTACTTCTCCATCTGTTTGTAGTAGATAGAGAAGCTCCTCACCTCCATTACCCACATAAGTAAAATTTAATTGAATGGAGTGTATGTGACGGTATGTGTAAGATGTGTGTGTGTGTGTGTGTGTGTACCTGCTGGAAGCGGTGTCCGTAACTGACCCACTCCTTCTCAATGAGGTTCTGAAATCCACGGATGGTCCTGTAGTGTGAGTCGAGCATCAGCATGCAGAGAGAGGACAGTTGAGCTGTTCTGTCCCACCCATCACTACAGTGGATCACCACCGACGTCTTACTGCATTCCACCTTCTCCGCTATCCTCACTGCACCTGCTAATATCATCTACACACACACATTTCTGTTGTTTTGACTGTATGTACCTGTGCTAGGAGCTCAATAATCTCCCTTTACTCCTGCACACACATCCTTGTAAACATACACTGCAGTGCCAAAAGTTTTGTGCCTTTATATGAACATAAACTTTAATGATATCCCATTCTTAATCCATAGGGTTTAATATGGGGTTAAACCCTTTGTAGCTTCAGATCTTCTGAGAAGGTTTAAGGCTTTCCACAAGGTTTAGAATTGTGTTTATTGGAATCTTTGACCATTCCTCTAGAGACACATTTGTGAGGTCAGGCACTGATGTAGGACGAGAAGGTCTGGCTCACAGCCTACACTCATTCATCACAAAGGTGGTCTATTGGGTTGAGGTCAGGACTCAGTCAAGTTCGTCCACATCAATCACACTCAGCATGTGGAGTCATGTTGGAACAGGAAAGGGACAGGAAAGGGACAGGAAAAGGACAGGAAAGGGACAGGAAAAGGACAGGAAAGGGACAGGAAAAGGACAGGAAAGGGACAGGAAAGGGACATGAAAGGGACAGGAAAAGGACAGGAAAAGGACAGAAAAAGGACAGGAAAGGGACAGGAAAAGGACAGGAAAGGGACAGGAAAAGGACAGGGACAGGGACAGGAAAAGGACAGGAAAAGGGACAGGAAAAGGACAGGAAAGGGACAGGAAAGGGACAGGAAAGGGACAGGAAAAGGACAGGAAAGGGACAGGAAAGGGACAGGAAAAGGACAGGAAAGGGACAGGAAAGGGACAGGAAAAGGACAGGAAAAGGACAGGAAAGGGACAGGAAAAGGACAGGAAAGGGACAGGAAAAGGACAGAAAAAGGACAGGAAAAGGACAGGAAAGGGACAGGAAAGGGACATCCCCAATGTTCTCCAAAAGATGGGAGCATGAAATTGTCCAAAATGTCTTGGTCTTCAAGCCAAGCCCCTTCTATGCACACTAGACAGCTCTATTTTGTGTACTTGTCTTGTAGTGTTTTGTGCTGTCTGTATGCTCTGTCTTTTGTCTTGTATTGTTGCACACGTTGAGCTTTATGTGGCTAGGACTTATGTGATTCCTCCATCCAGAGAAGTCCAGTGGTGGTGTTTACACTAACCCTAACCCTAACCCTAGGTGGTGTTTACACCACCACATTCGATGGGTTACATTGCACTTTCCATTCCATGAAGCTCTCTACACAATGTTCCTGAGCTAATCTGAAGGCCACATAATGTTTGGAGGTCAGTATCTACTGACTCCTATGTAGGAGCATAAACAAGCTCCAGTTAGTCTTAACTAGAACCAGAAGATATGACCACATCACCCCGATCTTATCCTCACTGTATTGGTTCTCAGTCAAGTTTCACATTGATTATAAAACACTATTAATAACCTATAAAGCACTTAATGGTCTCACACCACAGAACCTGAGAGATCTTTAGGTTTTTTATGATGTCACACCTACTTCGATCAAAAGGTGCAGGATATTTTTTGGTACCTCAAGTACTACAGTCTCCAGCAGGGGGCAGAGCTTCTCACAGAGACCCACAGTTATGGAACAGACTTAAACTTAGTGTTTGTGACTCAGACACAGTGTCAGTGTTTAAGTCCAGGATAAAAACACATTTGTTTAGTTTAGATTATTATGAATAGTTTGTTCTGGTCTTTATCATCAAAATACAGGAATAAATTAGTGTTGTGGTGAACTGAGAGTTAGTGCTAACTCATTAGAACACATCCAAATGACGATGAGGTTCTGGTTCCTCTCAAGGTTTCTTCCTCATATCATCTCAGGGAGATTTAACTTGCCGCCGTCGTCTCCAGCTTGCTCATTAGGGATAGGGACAAATATCTAGTATTATAAATTTATTTTAAACTTTAACTGTATATATTCATTTATTTATGTTTATTCCTATTTGTATTCTTCTTCTTCTTCTATATTTATTTCTGTTTTTTTCTCTTCTGTTTCTATACTTCTGTAAAGACAAAGTGAACTGTTAAAAGCGCTATACACTGACTCTGTGACGTTGTTTGTTATAATACCACTAAACAGTTATAATACCACTAACAGTTATAATACCACTAACAGTTATAATACCACTAAACAGTTATAATACCACTAACCAGTTATAATACCACTAACAGTTATCATACCACTAACAGTTATAATACCACTAACAGTTATAATACCACTAACAGTTATAATACCACTAAACAGTTATAATACCACTAACAGTTATAATACCACTAACAGTTATAATACCACTAAACAGTTATAATACCACTAACAGTTATAATACCACTAACAGTTATAATACCACTAACAGTTATAATACCACTAACAGTTATAATACCACTAACCAGTTATAATACCACTAACAGTTATCATACCACTAACAGTTATAATACCACTAAACAGTTATAATACCACTAACAGTTATAATACCACTAACAGTTATAATACCACTAAACAGTTATAATACCACTAACAGTTATAATACCACTAACAGTTATAATACCACTAACAGTTATAATACCACTAAACAGTTATAATACCACTAAACAGTTATAATACCACTAACCAGTTATAATACCACTAACCAGTTATAATACCACTAACAGTTATCATACCACTAACAGTTATAATACCACTAACAGTTATAATACCACTAACAGTTATAATACCACTAAACAGTTATAATACCACTAAACAGTTATAATACCACTAACAGTTATAATACCACTAACAGTTATAATACCACTAACAGTTATAATACCACTAAACAGTTATAATACCACTAACAGTTATAATACCACTAAACAGTTATAATACCACTAACAGTTATAATACCACTAAACAGTTATAATACCACTAACAGTTATAATACCACTAACAGTTATAATACCACTAAACAGTTATAATACCACTAACAGTTATAATACCACTAACAGTTATAATACCACTAACAGTTATAATACCACTAAACAGTTATAATACCACTAACAGTTATAATACCACTAAACAGTTATAATACCACTAAACAGTTATAATACCACTAACAGTTATAATACCACTA
>NC_083485.1:67500-75000 GCF_030014155.1 Tachysurus vachellii | reverse complement strand
CTCTTTCATTATTCTGATAATAAATAAACCACTGTGCTGTATATTTTAGCTAACATTAATGACATTGAGTAACTAATGAAGGTTAATAACAATCTAATCTAACCTAAGCTTCCATCTGTCACACTGTGAAATCAGCCTTAACAGTTCACTAGATAACTAGATTTAACTAATTGTGAATAAGAGCAGGAGTACGGTCCCTACCTTAAATACACAAAAAGTCAGGGGTGTGTTTAAAGGGTGTTCAATCTCTGAGTTCTAGGCTAACAGAAGAGCTTACCTTGAATGGGACATTATATGGTATCATCATGTCATTTACATATGATAATTAATAACAAAGGTTCCTGATTCATACTTTTAAAATGATTTTAAACAGTGAATAAATGTAATATATTGGGAAAAAAAAACTCTGTGTTTGTATGTGTGTGTGGACAGAAGTAGAAATATTAATACTAATAAATATTTCCTTTTCAGCCTCAACAAGCTCACACACACACACACACACACACACACACACACACACACACACACACATACACACACCTCGACATGAATGAATGGGTGTGATCCAGTGTTAGAGGCAGAGTTGGGGTCAGTAGTATACTGTAGCGAGACCTGCAATTTAATCCATTATCATTATAGCACTCTGTGTGTGTGTGTTTGTGTGTGTGTGTTGTGTGTGTGTGTGTGTGTGTGTGTGTGTGTGGTATTTATTTTCCCTGTAGAAGGGAGAATATATTTAGCCAAATTCTAAACACTTCCCTGCCATCTGATTGGTTGAGCTGCTGTCAGTCTACACGAAGGAGGCAGCATACGGTTTACAGTTCTCTCTAAGGGATTGTGTTGTCTGCCAAATTTAACCCTCACACACACATACACATACACACACACACACACACACACACAAAACATGTTTATTAGTGGATGGTTATAGCTTGTAGTCACAGTTTTGTTGTTGCTCTGTGTTAATGAGAGGTTTCAGCTGTGTGTAGATGTGTGTGTTGGGACTCATACTGGATGTGAACATATGGTGAAGGTGAGTCCCTATTTCCTGATACACATGTACAATTACACAGCAGAGTACAGCACTTTACACCCACACACCCACACACCCAAACACCCACCCACACACACACACACCAATTAAATGCAAAAAAGCATGTTTTATCTTCTTCAAAGTACTGAATACTCTTTTCTGTTTTAGTAATTTTTTTAATTTATTTGTTAATGAGTTTATACCTACTGATTTATTAACACTTACTTTACATATTCATTAACACTTACTTTACTGATTCATTAACACTTATTTGACTGATTCATCAAAACTTTACTGATTCATTATGACTCACTATACTGACTCATTATGACTCACTATACTGATTCATTAAGACACTGCTGATTGCTCACATTAATTCATGACATCAATGAACCAGCGTTCAGGTGAAAACCTGTAATTATTCAAAAAATGATTATATGAAGTTTTATATTGTCGTTTTCAGCATACTGTTCTACAAAAACCTAAAGATCATAATCAATTTATAAGATTTAACTAAACCATATCCATCAGCATCAATATTAAATATAAATATATCTTGATGTATCTGATATCTGACCTGATTACAGTATCTGTGTGTGTGTGATGCGAAACCTACAGTCTGTAATACTGAGTAATGAGTTAACATTAAATTGATGTTCTGATGTGAAATTTATTGTTTATTAAGACAGGGATTATTTTTAGAGACTCATCAAAATAATATTTATATATAACATTATTTAAAAATTTTAACTGTAATATCAAACTCTCTCTCTAATATAATCTCTCTCTCTCTCTCTCTCTCTCTCTCTCTCTCATACACACACACACACACACACACACACACAGTAACTAGGGGGTCAGAAAGAGTGACTGAACAAGACAGTACTTAAGCAGCAACCTGAGACACACACACAAACACACACACACACACACAGACACACACAGACACACACACACACACACACAGAGTGATGAGATGTCACAGGTTGTTGGCTGAATGCCTATGATGCAGTGACACTGAGAGTAATGGCTATGACCTCATACAAGAACAGGAAATCATGTAAGACTGAATGTTTTTTCTTACAGTGGAAACTAAACAGTTCTTGAACTCTCATGCATGAGAACTACACAGTTCCTAAATGAGTTCCTGGTTGTTTGAACATCAAGGAAACTAAAGTTGTTGTTTGACTGAGCACGTGTGTAATGCTGCGTCACCGTGGAAACGCAGTGACGATGACATTCTGCTCACATTTAATCAACAGCAGTTCCTAGACTTGGTTCCCTAAAATGGTTCCTACAACTAACCCTGACCAGATTTTTCCTGTGACTAATATAATCAGAATTTACTCCAGAGTGACAAAAACACGAACAGGTCAGCGAATAATAATAACAATAATATCTCTGTTTAAGATTGATTAATCTTTCTGCCTGTCCCTCTCTTTCTTTTCTTTATTTACTCTCCCTCTTCCTCCCTCCCCTCTCTACCCCCCTCCCCCCAGACTGTGTGTGGATAGTCAGTCATGGGTGATTGGAGCTCATTGGGGAAGTTGTTGGAGAGTGCTCAGGAACACTCCACTGTGGTGGGGAAGGTGTGGCTCTCTGTGCTCTTCATCTTCAGGATCCTGGTTCTGGGAGCAGCAGCAGAGAAGGTGTGGGGTGATGAGCAGTCAGGTTTCACCTGTGACACCAAGCAGCCTGGCTGTCAAAATGTCTGCTATGACCACACCTTCCCCATCTCACACATCCGCTTTTGGGTCATGCAGATCATCTTTGTGTCAGTTCCCACGCTCATATACCTGGGACACATCCTGCACCTGCTGCGTATGGAGGACAAGCAGAAGCGTGTGGATAAGGATGGAGTTGGGAAAGCGGGAAAAGTAGCAACAACAATTCGGGATGAACAGGGAAAGATCAGGTTGCAGGGAGCTCTGCTTCGCACGTATGTGCTCAATGTCATTTTCAAAACACTGCTGGAGGTGGGCTTCCTGGTAGCACAGTACTTCCTGTATGGCTTTGAGCTCAAGCCCATGTACACATGCAGCAGCTGGCCATGTCCCAATACAGTAAACTGCTACATCTCACGCCCTACAGAGAAAACCATCTTCATCCTGTTCATGCTAGCTGTAGCATGTGTGTCACTTCTCCTAAATTTGGTGGAGATGTACCACCTTGGCTTCACCAAGTGTCGACAGGGTCTCCGCTTTCGCCATTCGATCTCTGACTCTTCCTCCAAGACGCCTAGTGAGGAAGCTGTCATTCCATTTGTTGCCAGTTACCCCTATTTCCCTGCCCATGCCCCACCCCCTGAGCCTCAGTACAAACTCCCAGACACTGACGGCTCATTTCCCGCGTACGGCAGTCGCTCTGCCCACAAACAGAACAACGATAACCTTGCCGTAGAGCGCATCACCACAGAGACCAAAGCTGACCCTGCAGAAACCAAACCTGATGAAACCAGGGTGAAGAAAACCTCAAGTTCTGCCCCCGGATCTCCGTATTACCAGCGCAGGCCGAGCTATGCTAGTCGCTATAGCAACAATAAGAGCAGACTGGACGATCTGAAAATTTGAGGAGGAGAAAAAAATTCAATAAAACCTAACCAACTAGTGATACCACAATACACACAGATACACACACATACAAACACATACAAACACAAATGCAAACAAACAATACACACACAAACAATAGACACAAATACACACACACACACACACACACACATAGACTGCAGTGTTTCCTACGTAAAACTGTTAGCATTTGCCACTACAGATAAGGTTTGACATGTGGCTAGTGTTAACATATTAGCTTTAATACTGTACTTAATGATAATGTACTAGGTGTCGTGTAAGTTGGTGACAGATAAGTGTGAATTTTTCTGGGTGATTTAAAAGTGATTATTGATTATTATTGTATAAGTGATGGGACTCAGAAGTCTCATGATGAATGTGTGATACTTTTTATTTTTATCATTGAGAAGATCACAGAAAGAGACACTCTGTTCTTCTGAAGATTCTCAAACTGGCCTGGGGTCTCAGTTAGTGTTTACTCGCATGCTAGTGTTTAACTTATCACTAGTGTAGGAACTGTAGCCTATTTCACTATTTTTTAGCACTTGACACATTGTTAATGTATTAGCATTAGCCTTTGTTTATATTTACTAACACCTGTCAGTGGGCTTCTTCAGTCCTACCAGAATTTGACACAACACTACTAGCACTAGCATTGCACTACTTTACCAGAATGTGCCACACTGCTAACATGTTTTATTAGCATTAAATCTAGCATACTAGTGTTAGCCTTGCTGCTAATGTTATTGTTATTTTGCTAGCATTTGTTTTTGTTGTAGTTTATCAAATTTGTCACACTGCTAATATACGAGCCTTAGCATTTCTCTGGTTTGTAAGAACCAAAGTTTGAACTTTTCTGGGTTTCCATTTTTAGCTGCGATGCTAGTGAGATATTAGGAGTGAAGATTTTGCTAACATGCTGTCATTTGGTTGTTAAGTGGCTTATTTTTTGGTTGTGTTTTAATGAACTGAATATTATTACTGTGTGTTACAATGTTTTTACTGTGTACTGTTGCTATGGTAACTGCAGTCTGAGCCTGAACACTTACTGTGTTTTAATAAAGTGATTAAACCAGATTTAAAATGTTTTTTCATTGATAAATTCTCTCTCTCACACACACACACAAAGACACACACACACATATAGAGAACAGTCTCTAAGTGTGTATGTACATAATACTCTTAAAACATCCTTGACATGAAATCAGTCTTTTGGTGCTGTAGAAAAAACAATGGACAGAAATGTGTATTGTTGATATTCTTATATTTAATAGTCAATTATTTTAAATATGTGGGAGAATGGAACCCTTTTGGTGGTTCATCTTTCAATAAAATGTTTGCTGGAATACATTTGTCCTGCTACACAAACTGTGATTATTGTATTACAAACGAATCATTTGTGTTGATTTGTTCATGCAGCTTCCTACATTTACATTTCTGACATTTAGCAGACGTCTTTATCCAGAACTTACATCGATCTCATTTATACAGCTGAGCATTTGAGGGTCCGAGAAACAGTGAAGAACTTCAGCAGTTACTATTAGTTGCTTCCCCTAAGTAGTGGAGTTTGGAGTAAATCATAATTAAAACTGAGGTAAATGAGAGAAACTCTGAGGTAACACAAAAGATTCAGAGATAAAAATTAATTTAAGTAAATCTGGGCTGAAACACAAGTCTAGAGCAAAACCTGTATTTCTCTATAAATATAAATATAGTAAAACTATATATCTAAATTGTATTAATTGTAAAGTCGCTCATGACTACATGCTCATACAAAGTGAAGAGCATGAAACAACTCACTGACTCTTCACACTCGCTCTATATATGTCCCGACAGGTGCAGGGTCAGAAGTCGGAGGTTAGACAGGAAATTTGCTATTCCAGGATGAGCTCCAGAAATATTTTTACCTTCACAAACTGACACACTGAATTCCAGCTCATCAGTTACAGTAAACTGTCTGTACAAAGATTTGTTCATCTGTTTATCTTATTTATCTCCCACAATCACACACATTCATTTAGAGTAAGCTGTGCATCAGTTTACACACATGCAGACACACACTTTAATTTTCTCCTTTATTTCACAGGTAAATAAATCACATCCACTGAAGTAGCTTAAGTCAGAGGCACAAAACACACAGACACACTACACTAAACACATTACAACTGTGTGTGTGTGTGTGTGTGTGTGTGTATAAAAAGCATCTTTAGGGATAAACAAAGCTGCTGCAGAAATTTGACATAAAGCCTTAAACAAATCATTGAGCAACACAATGTTGATTGTCACATTATAGCTGTTTTAAACACAAAGATCACCAAAACACAATCCAAACCCTGACTCTGACCATCATGTGACAAATATCTTCACATCATTTATTCAAAATGAGTTTCATGAATATAACATAATACGTCAATGATTGGAAACATGTTCATTTACATATTCTACATACAGTACATGTGACTTTTTGGTATAAATGAATAATGAAAAAATAAATGAACACCAAAATGAATTAGTGATTATATAACAATAATGCTAGTGGTTAGTGATATGTGAGATAAATGTGGAATACACAGGTTTCTTGCTAATTAATATTCCAGACTTCCTAAACAATTTTTAAAACCTTTTTTAAGGCATTAAAACATAAAATAATACCACTTTGTGATAAACATAAAAACAAGTGAAAACATGAGTGAGAAGCTAAAACAAATTTATTTTATTTCTTATAGAACACAAGTTAATACATAAGGCATAACAGAAAAAAGAAAATAAGGAAATAATCCCAGTTCAAACGTTTGCATACTGATATTTCTCCACAAATGGGTGGAAAGTTGTTATGATGGTCATGAAAAAATAAAACTTCATCAGAATGAGGGGGGCCACATTGGGCCCCTGCTACAGTCTCAAATGATCATCGTGGTTTCAGGTAACTCCTCATTTTCACCTCAATAGCTCTTTCAACTGCAGGCAAATTTTAAAGCCATCTGTGTCTAACAAATGGCAGAGGGATTTTTGTGGACTTGGTCACCTTGCTGAAATCCTCCCTCGGTGTTGGTGAACAGGGAAAAGGGAAATGCAAGGCTCTAAACAACTTGTCAGTTTCCCAGGCAGCAAATCCACTTTTCATTGCATCCTGAAGTGTTTGTAGAGCACAACTTCCAAAGATCTGAAACTGCTTAAATTTACACTTTCCCCATTTGAACAACTCGCTGTGACGTCACAATCTTACCAAGAGGAAGTGAAGAATGTCAGTTAGCAGATGTAGATGGTCAGACAAGCCAGAGAATAGAACATTGCACCATCATCTTCTAAGCAGTCTGTTAATTCTGCTTTTAGTTAAATAAATAATCAAAACCTTTTGACTAGACTGAATTTAAGACCACAGCCATTACACATAAGATTTTTATGACCTTAATCATAATGAATCTAATTTAAGACTTTTTAAGGACCCATAGAGATTTGTGAATCCTCTCTTTATACACACACACACACCGATCAGGCATAACATTATGACCACTGACAGGTGAAGTGAATAACACTGATTCATCACGGCACCTGTTAGTGGGTGGGATATATATTAGTTTTGTCCTAAAAGCAGGAGAAACGTGCAAGCTGAAGGGTTTGAGCGAGTTTGGGTGTGTGTGCGTTGCTCACTTGGGAACACACCAGGATGCACTATGGGAAGAAGGCAAGCCGGCGGAGGCAGTGTGGTGCTTTGGGCAATGTTCTGCTGGGAAACCTAACTGCCATCCATGTGGGTGCTACTTTAAAACATACCACCAGACCATGTACACCCTTTCATGGAAACGCTATTCCCTGATGGCTGTAGCCTCTCACAACAAGTGTGAGGTGATGAATTGGCCTCCAAATTCCCCAGACCTCAATCTAATCATGCATCTG
>NC_083485.1:45000-60000 GCF_030014155.1 Tachysurus vachellii | reverse complement strand
ACACACACACACAGAGACACACACACAGAGACACACACACAGACACACACAGACACACAGACACACACACCCCCACACACAGAGACACACACACCCCCACACACAGACACACACACACACCCCCACACACAGACACACACACACACACACACACACAGACACACACAGTGACACCCACACACACACAGAGACACACACACCCACACACACAGAGACACAGACACACACACCCCCACACACAGACACACAGAGACACACACCCCCACACAGAGACACACACACAGAGACACACACACACACAGACACACACAGTGACACCCACACACACACAGAGACACACACACACGCACAAACAGACAAACACACACACACACAGAGACAACCACACACACACACACACACACAGACACACAGAGACACAGATACACACAGAGACACACACAGACACACACAGAGACACACACACAGAGACACACACACAGAGACACCCACACACACACACACACACACACACAGAGACACAGATACACACAGAGACACACACACAGTGACACCCACACACACAGAGACACACACAGAGACACACACAGTGACACCCACACACACACACAGAGACACAGATACACACACAGATAAACAGACACACACACAAATTTTCTGCCTGTCCAGAGAAAACAGTTTGCTAGAAAACATTTTACAGGCTACATGAATTAGAGACTAGTTTCAGGTGATGATAACCTCACAGTCACACACACACACTGACTCTCTCACACACACACTGACTCTCTCACACACACACTGACTCTCTTAAACACACACACACTCACACACACTCACTGACTCTCACACACACACACTGATACATATACACTCAGACTCACTCACACTGACACACACTGACACATATACACACACTCACACACACACTGACTCACACACAACACACACAGACTCACACACACACAGACTCACACACACACACACAGACTCACACACACACACACAGACTCACACACACACACACAGACTCACACACACACATGCACACACACACAAACAGACTCACACAGACACACACACAGACAGACTCACACACAGACAGACTCATACACACTGACTCTCACACACAGACTCACACACACACACTGACACACACACACTGACTCCCTCACACACACTGAATCTCTCTCTCACACACACAGACTCTCACACACACACACACACACACACACACAGACTCTCACACACACACACTGACTCACACTGAAACACACACACAGTCACACACACAGACTCACATACACACAGACTGACAGACACATACACACTGACTCACAGACATACTCACACACACTCTGACTCACACACACTCTCTGACTCACACACACACTCTGACTCACACACACTCTCTGACACACACACACTCTCTGACACACACACACTCTCTGACACACACACACCGATAATCCTACGGTTGAAGTAATCTGGCAGCATCCTCTCACACACAGACACTAGCAGCCAGAAGGCCTCCTCCTCACTCGCATACAGCAGCAACACAGATGCCAAGATATTCATGGCCTACAGAGAGGGAGAGAGAGAGAGAGAGAGAGAGAGGGAGAGGGAGAGAGAGAGAGGGAGAGAGAGAGAGAGAGAGGGAGAGAGAGAGATGGAGAGAGAGAGAGGGATAGAGAGAGAGGGATAGAGAGAGAGAGAGAGAGGGAGAGAGAGAGATGGAGAGAGAGAGAGGGATAGAGAGAGAGAGAGAGAGAGAGAGAGAGAGGGAGAGAGAGAGAGATGGAGAGAGAGAGAGGGATAGAGAGAGAGAGAGAGAGAGAGAGGGAGAGAGCGAGAGATGGAGAGAGAGATGGAGAGAGAGATGGAGAACACATGTTCATATAATTCCCAAGTAAAGCTCTTTTTCCGTCACACAGCAGCCAAACACAACACTGTGTTCATGGGGTAACAGTGCAGGATTCAATTCAATTCAACTTTATTTGTATGGAGCTTTTAACAGTGGACGTCGTCTCAAAGCAGCTTTACAGAACATAAACATAGAACAAAAGGTTAATATACAGTTTTATATAAAGATTAATATAATACAAACATTTAAGATTAATATTAGATCTATTTAAATTGTTTTTATCCCCAATGAGCAGGTCTGAGGTGACTCAGGTGAGAGTAAATGTTAGACTGTAAAACTGTGTGTGTGTTTGTGTACCTGACAGTAGCCAATAGCAGGGTTGTGGTTAGCATATGCTGTTAGCACCCTGCGCAGGGCAGATATTCCACGGTCGCTCTGGAAAGCTGGGTGTTCAGGGAGTGACCGGTGCAGGTCACGCTCAATCTCATCACACGCTATCGAACTGCTAACACACACACTTTCATCCACCAGAGACGCATAATACCCAGGGTGTGTGGCCATTTCGTTAACTGCACCTACACACACACACACACACACACCAGTGTTTGAGCTTATAGAACTGTCATTGAGCTAACAATAAACAATACGTGAACAACAAGAAGCAAAACTGACCAAACTGAACAAATGTGTTAAATCTAAAATGAACACTGAGTTAGATTTTAGAACACTCAGCAACAAGTAAATTAAACTGACATAACAGTGACACACACACACACACACACACCTGAGAAGAGCATCCACAGTTCTCCACGCAGTGTCTCTGGAAGTCCGCGGGTGACAAGCTCTCTCGTTTTCCTGGTGCGGAACATGGCACTTCCTCTGCCATACTCAGCAAAATGGATCTGCCACGACTGCTCCTTCATTCGCTCCTTCAGCTGTCAAACAAACTGTAACTATGACAACAGCTAACTGCATCTGCAATTAATTCACACCTTAGCTAATGCTAAGCTAATACTCACCAATGAGCTAATGTACTAAATGCACCATGAACCAATGTAGCCCTTGGCCTTTAACACTGAATTAGTACTAAATCCACACTGATCTTAATGTCTTAACCTAACAGCACAAAAATCAGGGAGAGAAAATGTTCATCTAACATGAAGCTAAGGTAAATACACTAACACACCAAGTTACCTGTGAGACAATGCTAACAGCAAGCTAAGCTAACGTTACAATCACTCAAATCTAACATTATTGAGTTAAACCTCATTCACCATTTTTGGGTCAAGATTTTCAACATCATGTGGATGGAAAACATTCATCAGAGCCTCAGTGCTGACAGCTGAAACGGGGACTGGAACCTGACCCACCATCATCTCCTCCTCATCATCACACAGAGAGAGCTACACGCACACACATGCGCACACACACACACACACACACACACACACACACACACACACACACACACACACACACACACTTAAATGCAAGTAAAAACATGTAAGACACAACATGAACAGGAAACAGGGTGAAAAACTCAGAAGTCACCTGAGTACTGTGCGAATGTTGAGGACTTGATGATGTCACACACTTGCGAATGGTGGAGGCCAAATTGTCCAATTCACGAACCTCCGAGAAACGGAAAGCTCGTTTACCACGTACACACACACTCAGTGAACGACTGCTGCGATTCTGGACCTCCACGCTCACAACCTAACACACATACACACTTTTACATGGTCTAACACAGAGTAATATTACTTAGGGTTGGAAAAAAAAACACACGCACACACACCTCACACAGTGGTATGATGACAGTACACTGGTTTCCATCTTGGCTAGAGAAGCATGCATATCTCTCAGACACACAGATCTTCCCAAGTGTGTGTATGTGGCTGAACGGCAGCCAGAGAAAACACTCGTGCACTTCGCACAGATTTTCACTGCATGGAAGACGAAAAAAGGTGCGGAATGACTGATTCCTCATGTGCGCCTCCAGAGACCTGCAAAATAAAAACAAATGGAATACATGTTAGTGTAACTGAGTGTAGTATAGTGTAGTGTATAGTGTAGAGTGTAGTGTAGTGCGTAGTGTATAGTGTAGTGTATAGTGTAGAGTGTAGTGTAGTGTGTAGTGTATAGTGTAGTGTGTAGTGTATCTGACTGTAGTGTATAGTGTAGTGTTTAGTGTAGTGTATCTGACTGTAGTGTGTAGTGTAGTGTTTAGTGTAGTGTATAGTGTTTCAATGAGTAATGCAAAGTACCTTTGTGTAATGTGTAGCGGGTCCCTAAGAGGGTGCTGTGCATCGTATGTCTCCTTGTCAAACATACGTGAAACGGCATAGTCAGCAAGTTGCTGCATGAGCTCATATGTGTGCTGCAGCCGCAGGAACATGGAGAAGTAATGATCCTCTTCTTTTACACACACACGGATACACTCTGTTAACAACACACTTGAGGACCGCTCCAATCTGCTCACCTCACACCAGGAGAACACCAGCTTCACTGAGGAGATAAGTTATTTTCAACAAGTTAAAGTCCATTAAAGTCATGGCAACACTGCTGCTAGGCAACTGGGCAGTATGGACAAGGAGCATGGATTACATTCATTTTGGCTAAGCCTAATGAATTAGCTAGCTCACAGTGGTTAAATCTATAGTATGGACATTTACCCCATTTTAATATTTTACCAAAAATAATAGCATGTATTTTCAGCTTTTCCCTAACCCTAACCCTAACCCTAACCCTATGAGGTGATTTCAATCAGATGAAATGCAAAGAATCATAATAAGATTTATTTTGCAGTGGGTACTACTGATTTATCTCCAAATGGTCATGACTCCAAAAGTAGTTTAGACCCTATCCCACTCTTCACATCTTTCCAGAATATTGTACCAGGTTTGGTCAACTAAGGGACTCCTGTTATTAATGCCTTCAGTCTTCATTCCCCTTCCAGCATAAATTGTTCCCAGCTATTCTGTAGAGCCTTAATGGTGTCCAGTAATAACATTCTACTATTTTGTACTAGATAAATTTTCCCCTGGCTGCAACAAAACAAAACAAATTAAACAGAATGTCATATTAAAATGTTAATGTCAGTTACACTGAGCATTGTAGTGAACCTACCTAGAAGCTGCACAAGGTAAAGTCACAGTTTTATTATTTACACTGAAGTTGTTTTAAATACAATATCTGAGCTGCAGATATTTCTAAAAATTCCATTGGTTCCCAACATTATAATTTTTTAACAATTCAGAATATGGCATAAAGAAATCCCACTTTCATAAAACTCACTAACTTTAGTCACCCCTTTTTTGTTTTGAACACCCTGCTGTTTACACACACTTAAGGATTGATGCGATGAATATGGCTGTCTATAATGTGGTTTGCTGTACAGCTTATGAACTTCGCTGCAGACATACCTTAGAGTTCATTCATTTATTAATCTAGTTAATGAGTCCACTGTTGCTGATGGAATAAAATAGTAAGCCAAATTTCTGTTCTGTCCTTTTATCTAGTCCAACTCTGTTTTTTAGCAGTGTTTAGTCAATTTGTTGACTGTCCCTCAGTAATTTCTTGAGTCCTTGATAATTTTGTCATAATTTTGTCATTTGTAGAGCAATAACAATATTTAACAATATTGACTTTATCCCACAGTGATAACTGTCTCTACATTATTTTCTATCTTTGTAAATAGTGCTTCATAATTTAATGTCATTTTCCCCCCAATCTATTCTGTATTCTCACCTATTTGAGTATATTTAAATCTTCATTAACTAAGGTCTGCTGGGGCTGCGGTGCTCTGTGTGCCGGTGAAATCTGTCTGACTGCTCGTTGTTACCTCCTTAAAATATTTTGGAAGTCGACATCTGTGTAGTAAATATATTTGAATATTATATTATATATTTGAATGGTGTTATGTGACGCCACACACACACTTCATAAATTACTATATGTAACTTTATCCTTTCCTCTGTTCCCAGAATTTTGGGAACTTTGTTCAGCTTTGGTTGATGACAACTGATTTTTGACATAAAAATACAAAATAGTAAATATCTTATAATGTCATTAATAATAACCACATGCAATTGATTACAGACTCTGAACTTGTGCCACTAAAATTCAGATTCTGGTTTCAGCTGTGTGTGTGTGTGTGTGTGTGCGTGCTTTAACTCTATTTATTTGAATATATTGTCTTCTGGTAGGTTCCTGACTTGTGTTCCTCACTTTGTTCTAGAGTTGTGTGATTTGAATTTTGTTATATTCTATACCATTGTTGATCACTTCTTTCGTTTCTTTCAAAAATTCTTGAACGCATCGTCTATAATCAACTGTCTACCAGTCTGCTTTAAAGCAGCTCATTCCACAGAGACAGCCCTGTTGGACGTCTCTGAGAAACTACATTGCTACGTTGCTAGATCAGCCAAACTGTCATCTGTCCTCATCCTCCTTGACCTTTCAGCAGCGTTTGATACGGTCAACCACAAGACTCTCTTGTCCACCCTCAGGAGTCTTGGGATTTGCGGATCAGCTTGGGAATGGTTCACTTCCTACCTGGAAGGACGCTCATATCAGGTAACATGGAGGGGAGTGACGACTGGTTCCACCATCTCTCAGGGTAAGAGGCAAGTATACAACAAGACTTTTCTGTTCTGGCACCAAGGTGGTGGAATGAACTTCCCCTAGAGGTCTAGACAACTGAGTCACTGGATATTTTCAAACGACGGTTGAAGACCTACTTATTCAGGAAACACTTCAACTAGCACTTCTTTCCTTGTTTGTTGCATATGTTTAAAAAAAAAAATGTTTAACACTCGTGGTATCTTAATTATGTAACCTGGTGACCCAGAGTTGATATGAGACTGATAGAGACTTAAGCACTTCTGTACGTCGCTCTGGATAAGGGAGTCTGCTAAATGCTGTAAATGTAAATGTGTGTGTGTTTGTGTGTGTCTCACCCTCATTGCCTAGTAGGTAAGAGTAGAAGCACAGGAAGTTAGTGCTGAGGTAGATCCAGCCCTGATTTGGAACGCGGCCCTTCCAGTAGCTGCAGGAGAAGTAGGTCACTAGTTTTTCCTTCTTTGGCAAACTGAACAAGCGCTCGAATCGAAGTGCAGCCTCACGGAAACGCTCAGGGTCCTCCGCACTCACCTTATCCTCCTCCACAATTAACCCCTATATAAACACAGGTGAACACACAACACTGATATAAGGGGTGTACACCTTTTTGTCTGAAAGTTACAATAACACAGGAATATTGTTGTTATTATTGTGTGTGTGTGTGTGTGTGTGTGTGTCTCTCACTCTAATCTTGCCCTGAACGAAGCTTGTGATGTCATCACCAGAGTCAAACACAGAGAGAGTTCTCATAATGTTGAGCTGCAGCCAGTCCCAGTGCTGAGAAATCTCTTCAAGGGATGCACCTAAACACACACAAACACACACAGCAACTTATCTCTTATTAGATATCACCAATAGAGTAGGGCATTTAAATCAACACATAATAATCAGTGAATGGTGGCTAATAACCCCCCACCCCCACAACCACCTCCACCACACACTCACACACACACAATTACTTACCACAGGCGATGTTCCAGTATACCTGTGAATCAGGTGTTTGGTGTAAAATGCGATATGGTGCCACTTTTGCAGTGGAGTCAAACACTGTGTCCAACGTCCCAACCAGGAGACCTTAAGTGCACACACACACATACACACACAATCACAAAATGGTAGAAGACTACAGTGGTGTAATATGTAGTTAACAGGGTGAATGTCTGGACTAGATGCTGTAGGCTCCTACCACCAGCTACCTCCTCACCTGTCTGTGACTAACCCCATCTGTCTCACCTGTCAGTGTGATTAATCCCTGCTGTCTCACCTGTCAGTGTGACTAATCCCAGCTGTCTCACCTGTCAGTCCCTCCCTGCTGTCTCACCTGTCAGTGTGACTAATCCCTGCTGTCTTACCTGTCAGTCCCACACTGCTGTCTCACCTGTCAGTCCCACACTGCTGTCTCACCTGTCAGTGTGACTAATCCCTGCTGTCTTACCTGTCAGTGTGACTAATCCCTGCTGTCTCACCTGTCAGTGTGACTAATCCCTGCTGTCTTACCTGTCAGTCCCACACTGCTGTCTCACCTGTCAGTGTGACTAATCCCTGCTGTCTCACCTGTCAGTGTGACTAATCCCTGCTGCCTTACCTGTCAGTGTGACTAATCCCTGCTGTCTTACCTGTCAGTGTGACTAATCCCTGCTGTCTCACCTGTCAGTCCCACACTGCTGTCTTACCTGTCAGTGTGACTAATCCCTGCTGTCTTACCTGTCAGTGTGACTAATCCCTGCTGTCTCACCTGTCAGTGTGACTAATCCCTGCTGTCTCACCTGTCAGTGTGACTAATCCCTGCTGTCTTACCTGTCAGTCCCACACTGCTGTCTCACCTGTCAGTCCCACACTGCTGTCTCACCTGTCAGTGTGACTAATCTCTGCTGTCTTACCTGTCAGTGTGACTAATCCCTGCTGTCTTACCTGTCAGTCCCACACTGCTGTCTTACCGGTCAGTCCCACACTGCTGTCTCACCTGTCAGTCCCACACTGCTGTCTCACCTGTCAGTTTGACTAATCCCTGCTGTCTCACCTGTCAGTGTGACTAATCCCTGCTGTCTTACCTGTCAGTCCCACAGTGCTGTCTTACCTGTCAGTCCCACACTGCTGTCTCACCTGTCAGTGTGACTAATCCCTGCTGTCTCACCTGTCAGTCCCACACTGCTGTCTCACCTGTCAGTGTGACTAATCCCTGCTGTCTTACCTGTCAGTCCCACACTGCTGTCTCACCTGTCAGTCCCACACTGCTGTCTCACCTGTCAGTTTGACTAATCCCTGCTGTCTCACCTGTCAGTGTGACTAATCCCTGCTGTCTTACCTGTCAGTCCCACACTGCTGTCTCACCTGTCAGTTTGACTAATCCCTGCTGTCTCACCTGTCAGTGTGACTAATCCCTGCTGTCTTACCTGTCAGTCCCACACTGCTGTCTCACCTGTCAGTTTGACTAATCCCTGCTGTCTCACCTGTCAGTGTGACTAATCCCTGCTGTCTTACCTGTCAGTCCCACACTGCTGTCTCACCTGTCAGTCCCACACTGCTGTCTCACCTGTCAGTTTGACTAATCCCTGCTGTCTCACCTGTCAGTGTGACTAATCCCTGCTGTCTTACCTGTCAGTCCCACACTGCTGTCTCACCTGTCAGTCCCACACTGCTGTCTCACCTGTCAGTCCCACACTGCTGTCTCACCTGTCAGTGTGACTAATCCCTGCTGTCTCACCTGTCAGTCCCACACTGCTGTCTCCGTGGCCTCTCCTCCGCTGCAGGATGAAATAATCATTAGACTTTTCAGTCACCCATAATTTCAGCGCATTTTTTAAAAGCACCTCTTCCGGTTTGAGCCACATATCGGCGCTCGCATGTGTTTCGCATGTCACTGAGTGTGTTTGTGTGTAATTGTGTCACAGAGCCTGAAAGTGTGTGTGCGTTTGTGTATTCATTCGGCTCCTGTTTCCCACGTCGACAGAAATACTGCCAAAACGGAAAGAAAGCGCATTGTGGGATTTGTAGTATTGTGGTAGACGAAGCGTAGCGCCACAAACACACATAAACTACAGCTCCCAGCATGCACCGCGTCATTGCGGCTTGCGGCAATTTAAAGGGCCAGATCAAATGCGCCCAAGCTTCATAACAGATCTGCTGAAAATGTCACTTTCTTAAGGGTTCACGTGCACATTAGAGACCTCTAGTGGTGAAATAAATAAACACACATAGATCCGTAAACATGCACTGCGTGTGTAAAGGCCAAGAACAAATAAGCAGCTGATAAACACAGCATCAGATTAGGGGAAGAAACTTACAGCCACCAGACACACAAAACACTGTAGGATGTGAACATTAACCAAGCTGTTGACCTGTAGCTGCATGCACAGTGTCCCCTGTCCTACAGGGTTCCTAACAAAGTCAGTGTATATGAGCCCATGTCCTACTACTGTATTAGTAAATATAAGTAAGATGGGTAAATTTAAATAAATAGTCTTGATCAGAAAAAGTTCAGTAGACACAACAGTGAATGTGGAAAATCAATCAAACTTAGAGGTCATTTATTTTACAAATGTGTCATAAACATTGTAGAAACCCTCAACCATGTTACCTTTGTGTCACCAACGAAGTGTGTAGCTCCAGGTTTTATCATTGTGTAGTACAAGTTATGTACACAATCATTGTGTAGTACAAGTTATGTACACAATCATTGTGTAGTACAAGTTATGTACACAATCGTTGTGTAGTACAAGTTATGTACACAATTGTTGTGTAGTACAAGTTATGTACACAATCGTTGTGTAGTACAAGTTATGTACACAAACATTGTGTAGTACAAGTTATGTACACAATCGTTGTGTAGTACAAGTAATGTACACAATCATTGTGTAGTACAAGTTATGTACACAAACATTGTGTAGTACAAGTTATGTACACTATCATTGTGTAGTACAAGTTATGTAAAAAAATCGTTGTGTAGTACAAGTTATGTACATGATCGTTGTGTAGTACAAGTTATGTACACAATCATTGTGTAGTACAAGTTATGTACACAATCATTGTGTAGTACAAGTTATGTACACAAACATTGTGTAGTATAAGTTATGTACACAATCATTGTGTAGTATAAGTTATATACACAATCATTGTGTAGTATGTTATGCTCTAAACACAACAGATCCATTAAATCATCTTAACAGAGTAAATAATCAATATAATTTGTAACATAGACAAAAAAAAAAATCATACATCTACCAATGGACCAAGTGATCACACACACAAACAAACACACTCATGTGCACACACACTTTTGTGATAAAAAGATACTTTATTTACAGCTTAAATTTCATATCAATATAATTAGTTTAAAATTACAATTTTTATGTAACTATTTATCAGCAGTTCAATAAGATAGCAATAAGGCCACACTGTGAAATGAGCACACACCAGTGTTGTGCTGTATGTGTTGTAAAATATCTATTAAAATTAGAATAATTGTTGAAATTTAGGATAGATATATATTTATATTTATATATGCATACACACACACACCTAAACTAGATATAAAGAGAGAGCACACTATCCTCCCATTAACCCCAGAACGAGGTCACATTAATTCATTTACTCACACAGAGAAATAAATCTAAATGCATTTCTTTAAACCCAAAAATGTGACTGTAAATGTATGTTTGTGTGTGTGTGTGTGTGTGTGTGTGTGTGTGTGTGTGTGTGTGTGTGTGTGTGTGAGAGAGAGAGAGAGAGAGAGAGACAGTCGCAGTGTGATTTTCTCATCTTCTAGCCGCGAGTTTCATTCTCAAAGGCAGGGTTATCATAGTGTGGCTGCACGTCCACACACACTGCATCCAAACCTGCAAACAAACACAGTCATTGAATAGTAGCTGTGCTCTGAGGAGTACACCTCCATACTGAGGTTTCCTGAGTGCCCCTAAACAGTTCAGTGTACTTCTACAGTACAGGGATGAAGATGCCCCACCTGCCAGAAAAAAAAATCACCATGGACCCTTCTCTGTATCTGACATGATCTTCAGTGTGTGGGCTGCTGTGAAGATCACTGCTGCTGAGCTATTCTCATTAATAGAGGAGAGGAAATACAGGCCCCTCCCTTATTTCTGCTATACTCTATATACTCTTATCTGCTATACTCTATATTCTCTTATCTGCTATACTCTATATACTCTTATCTGCTATACTCTATATACTCTTATCCAGTGTTGTAATGTAACGAAGTACAAATACTTTGTTACTGTACTTAAGTAGAAATTTCACGTATCTGTACTTTACTTCGCTATTTAAATTTATGTCAACTTTCACTTTTACTCCACTACATTTTCTAGATAAAATGTACACTTTTACTCCGCTATATTTCCACTAAACATCTTCGTTACTCATTACTACAAAATAAAAAAAAATAATAAAATTGCGACTGCAATAAGGGAGGTTTGGCGAATCACAGCTCCTAGATTGCATTACGCTCCGCACGTTCTATTTCAGAGTAATGTTGCCAAAGGAGGCGGAAGCACAACTGAACCCGAGCCACAACAGAGCCACATTTTTTCTGTGTTACCACAAAGAGCCACATCATACACATGGGCACACATGATCATCACCTTTTTTCCCATTCTATTTTGAGAGCAAACTTGACACAAATTGTTTACTCAAATGATCTTGATCTTGATCTTGATACTGGGAAACTGAGGTATTTTCATCCCTCTCACATGCGCGTTTGACGAAAATACCGTATTTAACTCAAGCAAAGTGAACACGCACAATAAAAAGACACACAAACTTCTATATGAACGTAAGAGCCGCATGAAACCGGGCAAAGAGCCGCATGCGGCTCGGGAGCCGCGGGTTAGCCACCTCTGTCGTAGACGACCACCCTGACGATAGTGGTGAACTCGCTAAACAGGGTGAAGAAGATAACCTTATACACACGTGGCTGTATTTGCAAGAAATGTTTCTGTACATTGGAATGAATGAATCTTTCTACCGAATGAAGTGTCTCTTATGTCTACAGAAAATCACTGAAATTTTACTTTTTACTTTTACTTCAAATACTTAAGTACATTAAATATCAGAAAATTACCTTTGATACTTAAGTACAGTAAATATCAGATACTTTAAGACTTTTACTTGAGTAATATTCTAAAAGGTGACTTTTACTTCTACCAAAGTCTTTTTCTAGTACGATACTTGTACTTTTACTCAAGTATTGCTTTCTAGTACTTTATACAACACTGCTCTTATCTGCTATACTCTATATTCTCTTATCTGCTATACTCTATATACTCTTATCTGCTATACTCTATATACTCTATATTCTCTTATCTGCTATACTCTATATACTCTATATTCTCTTATCTGCTATACTCTATATACTCTATATTCTCTTATCTGCTATACTCTATATACTCTATATTCTCTTATCTGCTATACTCCTCTATATACTCTATATACTCTATATTCTTTTTGCTATACTCTGGAGACATTTCAGTTTAAATAAGAGAAGACAGATTCATGTCCCACATTTTCATTTCAATGTGTTAAACAACAACTAAGAACATGGCACCCTTTGTTTGAACCCAGTGTGTGTATAATTGTCACCTTCATGTGTGTGTTCATTATGGCTCAGCTGCTCCGCTGCTTGCAAAGACTCGTATCCAGAAGAGGCAGCATCACTGTGTACAGGTGACTCAGGGGTTGATTCATGAGTGCTGCTGGGAAATGAATCAGAAGTGATGGTCGGCATGTGCTGCTGCTCATCCTCTGTCTACATAGAGATGAGAAAGTCTGTCAAGAATCTATATGCACGTACACACACACACACACACACACACACACACACAGAGACCCACAGACACACACAGACACACAGAGTCACAGACACACACAGACACACAGAGACAGACACACACAGAGACACAGAGACCTACAGACACACACAGACACAGAGACACACACAGAGACACACAGAGACACAGACACACAGAGACACAGAGACACAGAGACACACAGAGAGACACACAAAAACACACAGAGACACAGACACACACACAGAGACACAGACTCAGACCCAAAGAGACACACACAGAGACACACACAGAGACACAGACACACAGAGACACAGACAGACAGAGACACAGACAGACACACAGACACACACAGAGACACAGACTCAGACCCACAGAGACACACACAGAGACATACACAGAGACACACACAGAGACACACACAGAGACACACACAGAGACACAGACACACAGAGACACAGACACACAGAGACACAGACACACACAGAGACACACACAGAGACACAGACTCAGACCCACAGAGACACAGACTCAGACCCACAGAGACACAGACTCAGACCCACAGAGACACAGACTCAGACCCACAGAGACACAGACTCAGACCCACAGAGACAGACACAGAGACACACACAGAGACACACACAGAGACACACACAGAGACACACACAGAGACACACACAGAGACACAGAGACACAGACACACACAGAGACACAGACACACACACAGACACACAGAGACACAGACACACACAGAGACACAGACACACACAGAGACACAGACACACACAGAGACACAGACACACAGACATACACGGAGACACACACAGAGACACAGACACACACAGAGACACAGACACACACAGAGACACAGACACACAGAGACACAGACACACACAGAGACACAGACACACACGGAGACACACACAGAGACACAGACACACACACAGAGACACAGAGACACACACAGACACACACACAGACACACACAGAGACACACACAGAGACACACACAGAGACACACACAGAGACACAGACACAGAGACACACACAGAGACACACACAGAGACACACACAGAGAGACACACAGAGAGACAGACACACACACAGAGACACACAGAGACACACAGAGACACACAGAGACACACAGAGACACACAGAGACACACAGAGACCTCACCTCTACTCCGAGGGCTTTGAGGATGTCACACTTGCACATTGGGCAGGTTCTGTGCTCCATCAGCCACGGCTCAATACATGCCTTATGAAAGAAATGACTACACAGACACACACATGCACACACACACAAACACACACCAATATGTGTATTAGCAGAAAATCCGGTTGGACAAGTTTATGTGTGTATATGTGTGTGTTTCACATAGCTGAACTGTGTTTGTAGTAAACACTGCAGTGATAATGTGGGGGATTAATGCACTTGGAATAATTCACTTTACATCAACATTAATAAGAATCTCAATGTCATATTTTTCTAAAATTAGCCAAGCAATAATAATGAGGTACATTTTCATAAGTGAAGGGAAAGAGTGAGAAGAAATAGTACAATGATACAAATGGACAGAAAATAAAGTTAAATAATTATATAATTATAGACAGTTTGTGTGTGTGTGTGTGTGTGTGTGTATGAGAATATATCATGTTTCACACAAGCACCCTGTTATAAGGACCACACACACCTTAAAACGGAACGCTAGGAGATTAG
>NC_083485.1:15000-37500 GCF_030014155.1 Tachysurus vachellii | reverse complement strand
AGATGTGTTTGTATTTACAGCATTATTTAGAGATTCCTCACACTGTTAAACACAATGGCTCTAGATGGTGTGGAGGTGAAGGTTGGAGTGAAGAACTCGAGTGTCCTGACTCTGACTCAACACTACTTGAGTCCTGACTCTGACTCAACACTACTGAACACTGACTGGACCCCAGACTGTGTCCTCAAAATAATTCTAGATGAACTGCATTCTTAAAAATAACCAATTTCATTAATTCAGAAGGAATTTATTAAAATGCTGATTATTGTATGTTTGATTCAATAGCAATAATAAAATATTTCAATAACAGTCTACAGACTTTTGTTCTGTAAAAAATAAACACTTTAATCCTAATATCACCTAAATACTGTGGGATTTATTATTACAAACAAAAAATATTATATTCAAATATAAATCTGTTTAAATCCATTAGCAGCAATAACACCAGGCTCATCTTCTACTGGATATTTCTGTGATTGTGTGTGAACCTGTTTATGGTTCCGCTGGCGTATGTTGTTGAGTCTCTGTGCAAAGAAGATGATGAAGTAGCAGACAGTCACCGTGGTGATGATGAAGAAGGAAATAGAGATGAATATGATGGAGTAGTGACTCATCCACAAGTCACGCTGAAGCCCCACCTCTACTGTCATTGTGACAGACACATCGTTCTGCAACAGATCCACCAGCTCCATTCCATGAGTATTACCAATCATCACTGCCACAATCGAGGTACCTACACACACACACACACACACACACACACACACACCATTGGATGTTGTAGAGTGCAAACAGTTCAAATAATAATTGAAAAGGGGTAAGGAGGCGGGGCAAAAACTGATCCATATCAACACAGAGCTCACGTGAACAGAACAGATGTCAAAAACTTGTACTAATATGATAAATATTAAAAGATAAAACCTGACTAGTTAATGGTAAATCTTAAAAAACCCATTTTGTACAGTTACTGTATGTTAACTAACTAATCATGCTGTGCTGAAGTGACCTCCATCAGAGTACATAAAATATGTTAACTAGCTAACTAGAGAAATGAGGGACATTCCATAAACAAGAACCAGAAGATGTCAATCAAATGGTGAAGGCTGTGTGTAAAAACATCATGTGAGTGTGTGTGTGTGCGTGTGAGTGTGTGTGAATGTGTGCGTATGAGTGTGCGTGTGTGTGTGTGGGGATTCATTTAATGATTTATAGACCTGTGCTCAGTGACCTCGGTGCGAGTTGAGTTATACAACCACTGGTAATCCTGCACCACCTGTGTGTGTGTGTGTGTGTGTGTTTGTGGTTCAGGTACAAACTTGAAATTCTTGTTCTATTGCCTTTAGCTGAGGTGAAGGTGACATTGCTGTGAGTTAAGATTAAGCTCATTTGTAATGAGTTGTTCACATACATTTCTTTGTTTCTAACAATTTGTTTATTTAAAAGGACTCGAGCAAAAATAGAAAATAATCATTAATACAGCTGGTGTAAAAATACCTAATCGTGTCTTAGTGATGATGCAGTGAGCTCTGAGGTGAGAGGATGTTCAGGATAGTTAGCTGGTTACTAATAAGCAGTCATTCGGCTTGATAAGTGAATTATTACAATGGAACAAATGGATTAAGAGCTTTTTAAGGTATAGGGTCTCATCAGAGAGGAGCAACAGCATCTCCAGCACCACCATACTGAGTACTGGAGCCCCTCAGGGCTGAATGCTCAGTCCACTGTTGTTCACCTTGCTGACTCATGACTGTGCATTCAAACCATATCATTAAGTTCCCCGATGACACGACTGTGGTGGGTCTCATCAGCAAGAACGACGAGTCATCATACATAGAGGATGTGCAACATCTAACTATCTGGTGTAGAGCCAACAACCTGTCTCTGAATGTTGATAAAACTAAAGAGATGGTTGTTGACTTCAGAAGAGCACAGAGCGACCACTCTCTGCTGAACATCAAAGGATCATCTGTAGAGATCAAGAGCACCAAATTTCTTGGTGTTCATCTAGCGGAGAACTTCACCTGGTCACTCAACACCAGCTCCATCACCAAGAAAGCCCAGCAGCATCTCTACTTCTTACAAAGGCTGAGAAAGGCACATCTCCCTCCCCCCATCATGACCATGTTCTACAGAGGGACCATTGAGATCATCCTGAGCAGCTGCATCACTGTCTGGTTTGGGAACTGCACCATCTCTGATCACAAGACCCTGCAGCAGATAGTGAGGACAGCTGAGAAGATCATTGGAGTCTCTCTTCCCTCTATCATGGACACTTACACCACACACTGCATCTGCAAAGCCAACAGCATTGTGGACCTCACACACCCCTAACACACACACACCTAAAACACACACACACACACACACCCCTAACACACACACACACCTAACACACACACACCTAACACACACACACACACCCCTAACACACACACCCCTAACACACACACCCCAACCACACACACCCCAACCACACACACCCCTAACACACACACACACACCCCTAACACCCCTAACACCCCTAACACACACACACCCCTAACACACACACACACCCCTAACACACACACACCCCTAACACACACACACACCCCTAACACACACACCCCTAACACACACACACACCCCTAACACCCCTAACACACACACACCCCTAACACACACACACACCCCTAACACACACACACACCCCTAACACACACACACACACCCCTAACACCCCTAACACACACACACCCCTAACACACACACACACCCCTAACACACACACACACCCCTAACACACACACACCCCTAACACACACACACACCCCTAACACACACACACACCCCTAACACACACACACCCCTAACACACACACACACCCCTAACACACACACACACCCCTAACACACACACACACACCCCTAACACCCCTAACACACACACACCCCTAACACACACACACACCCCTAACACACACACACACCCCTAACACACACACACACCCCTAACACACACACACACCCCTAACACACACACACACCCCTAACACACACACACACCCCTAACACACACACACACCCCTAACACAGAACTAAAGAGACATTATTATTGATTCAGGTTCAATGTTCAAAATGTATAGAAACTTAACAGTTTAATGGAAATCATTGTGAATAACAACAATCAGAGATTTATTTCCTCTAAGTTTATTCTTGGACTCTGATCTGTTATGACCTACCAGCATAAGGAGATGTTTTAATAGAGTCAATAAAGCAATTCTCTAATTGCTCTGGATAAGCATGTTGGCTAAATGCTGCAAATAAAAATGACTTTAAGGCTATAAGACTTAGTGCTTTATCTGATATAGTTATCATCATCCCAACTGTCATATTTCTGTAAAACTAAAACAACTAACATACATAGAAACATTCAGTCTCAGGTATTCATCTTGTCTAGTGAAGGAGTCACCATTTAATTCATGCTCATTTAGTGGGCTCTTAAACTCAGAAGCAGATTGGCTTAATGGGTTGGAACCAATAACCTAACTGTTTTACAAAAGATGATGAGGAGCTCAGGGAAATAAGGGCATGTTGAGAAGAGTCATTTCTATACACTTATATAAAATCTAAGAACTGCAGCATGCTCCAAAAAGGACAGATGAGGCCGAGCTCAGTCGTCAGCAGCTCTTCTGTACATGACTGATGTGATTCTGCTTTGCATTGTAAAACTTCTGTGGCCACAGCAGTGAACAGTGTTGACTCTATTTACTGAAGTAATGTCGAGCACAATTCTATGTGATGTCCCCAAAACTTTACATATGCAGGGGAAATTAACACTTTTTAGCAAAATGCCTATAATGGAGGCTCTAACAAAACTGCTTCACTAGTATAACATCATCTGTATTACAGAAGCTCATTAATTCAGCTCGTCGTTACGTCATTTTCAGTCCCAAATGACCCGACTTTAACCGTGGCATGGCACACAACATTCTCTGGAGTTTACACAAAAAAGTTCAAAAAGCAGTAAACATCCTGTGTGTGAAAGGTGATGAAATTGCTATTAACCCTTTACACTAATGACTGCACTTCAAGTGACCAAACTGTTAAACTCCTGAAATTAGCAGATGATACTACGCTCATCGGTCTCATCCAAGATGGCGATGAGTCTGCATACCGACAGGACATACCGACAGCTGGTGCTACGATGCAGTCAGAACAGTCTGGAGCTAAACACCTTAAAACTGTAGAGATGATAGTGGACTTTAGGAAAGACCCCTCAACAAAAACAGACCGTAACGCACAGTAAAAACAGCAGAAATAATAACTGGTGCCCCCCTGCCCACCCCCCAGGACTTGTACCACACAAGAACCAGAAACCGTGCAGTAAACATCACCACTGACCCTTTACACCCTGAACACAACCTCTTTCAGCTCCTCCCTTCTCTCAGACGCTACAGAACTCTGTTTACTAAAACTACCAGACACAGGAACAGTTTATTTCCCCAGACAATCACCCTGATTAACACCTCACCATCATTATATTCACTGCTTCATATCTATAAGTGCTGCATTATCAGGACTGTCAGTCATCACATCATCTGTATATATTACACACTACTGCTGCTGTATATTGTACTAAAGTATAATTACACAATATTGTTATTTACACTCTCACACACTATGTACATAACTGATCTGTTATATATTCTGTATTTATATTTAATACTCATAATGTCTATATTGTATCTCATCGTCTGTATTGTCTTGTATAGTATAGTGTTATTTATGTGTGTATTGTATAGTGTTATTTATGTGTGTATAGTATAGTGTTATTTGTGTGTATTGTATAGTATAGTGTTATTTATGTGTGTATTGTATAGTATAGTGTTATTTATGTGTGTATTGTATAGTATAGTGTTATTTATGTGTGTATTGTATAGTATAGTGTTATTTATGTGTGTATAGTATAGTATAGTGTTATTTATGTGTGTATTGTATAGTATAGTGTTATTTATGTGTGTATTGTATAGTATAGTGTTATTTATGTGTGTATTGTATAGTATAGTGTTATTTATGTGTGTATAGTATAGTATAGTGTTATTTATGTGTGTATTGTATAGTATAGTGTTATTTATGTGTGTATTGTATAGTATAGTGTTATTTATGTGTGTATTGTATAGTATAGTGTTATTTATGTGTGTATTGTATAGTATAGTGTTATTTATGTGTGTATAGTATAGTATAGTGTTATTTATGTGTGTATAGTATAGTATAGTGTTATGTGTGTATAGTATAGTATAGTGTTATTTATGTCTGTATTGTATAGTATAGTGTTATTTATGTGTCTATTGTATAGTATAGTGTTATTTATGTGTGTATTGTATAGTATAGTGTTATTTATGTGTGTATTGTATAGTATAGTGTTATTTATGTGTGTATTGTATAGTATAGTGTTATTTATGTGTGTATTGTATAGTATAGTGTTATTTATGTGTGTATTGTATAGTATAGTGTTATTTATGTGTGTATTGTATAGTATAGTGTTATTTATGTCTGTACTTCTGAGAGTCAAACAGCTGAAACCAAATTCCTTGTGTGTGTCAACATCAACACACTTTGCCAATAAACCTGATTCTGATTCTGATTCTGACCCTAGATCAGATCCTACCAGCCAAGAACAATCATCTGGAGAATATCATGAACACAAACTGGACAGAGAAGAAGACCATGTGATTTTAGTCCTAAACTTCAGTTATCTAGTTTAGAGTCCTGTTCTCAGCTGGCAGGAGAGGAACCTGATGAGGTCTTCTGGTGTTCTAGTCCATCCACATTATATACTGATTAAATGAGTTAAGACCTTCTCCCATGTCTCTCACCATTCTATTGTGATCCAGTAAACCTCTGACTGAAATCACACACTCACTGTGTCTGTTCACACGTCACTGCTCACTGCGGCTGAGCAAAATACAAGACATTTATTTGCATTGATCTCAGTTTCACTTTTCTTCAGCTTTTAGACATTTTGTACTATATGCAGGAAAATACTGTCCATCATTTTACCTGAAAAGTCTCTATCTCTCACACACACACTCTTACACACACACACACACACACACACACACACACACACACACACACACACACACACACACAGAAATGAAAGGCTGCAGTACCCGGATGTGACATCTGGATGACAGTGTTGTCGGTTCCATAGTTATTGTAGATGACGGCTGCTGATGCTCCGTTGCGCGCAGCCGCGTTGATCTTATACGTGAACGTGCATCCGTTACCCCGCTGCACGAGCGCTATCCAGGGCTCTAAGCCCGAAGGCCGGACGAACCTTGTGTTGTTTGCGCATGCGTGAATGGGCTCGGCCAGGTACACGGTCCCCGTGACGGTGTTTGTGGGTGACTGGATGCCGTACAGCCCGATCTCCTCGCGCCGCCACACCGTCCGGTTAGTTACTGGGTTCACGTAAGACACGTTAATGTAAGTCGTGCTAAAGCATGACAATTTACCGGAACTACACACCTGGACTAACCACACGGCCAACAAGAGGCGATTAAAGGCTCCCATCTGTCCGTCCGTCCGTCCGTCTGTCTGTCTGTCAAACACACTTCCGGGTAAACACACTACTGTCACACACACAACCGGTCTGTCACGTTTATTCCCCGTTCTCTTAAAGAACGTGTGACGTTTTTCTTCTCACGAACAGGTGAGCCTAAGACCACGCCCACTTTCACTCGAAGGAGGCGGTGCCGTAGACCTGCAGCCAGAGCGCGATAATGATTGGCTGTGAAGTCTGTGATTGACAGGATGTTGATAGAAGCAGGAAGTTTAACTTTACCCTTTGTCGAAAGTCTGACGCGCCTCCTGGCGGAAGTACAAGAGAACATCCGGTCCCATCACGCACAGTCAGTCATTAGTCATTTACAAGAATTCATCAGAAAAAATGCATAAAAAACTAAATTATTAGTGGAAAACGCGAATATTTTTGTCATTACAGCTTGTGGTGGCTAAAAGTACCACTAAGTGAAGTTTATTAGCACAGATTATATTTATTTAGACCCATTTTAAACTGTACAACAGTGTAGTTTATGTCCAATAATACACTTTATGGCCAAAAGAAGGTGGACATCTGACCTGTATGTAGTATTTCTCAGACCTTTATACTGAACTCCTCTGTAGCACTGAACACCTTTAGGAGGAACTGGAACACAGACTGAACACCGAATGAACACAGACTGAACACAGACTGAACCCCAGACTGAACACCGACTGAACACAGACTGAACCCCAGACTGAACCCCAGACTGAACACCGACTGAACACGGACTGAACACCGAATGAACACAGACTGAACACAGACTGAACACAGACTGAACCCCAGACTGAACACAGACTGAACACAGACTGAACCCCAGACTGAACACCGACTGAACCCCAGACTGAACACAGACTGAACCCCAGACTGAACACCGACTGAACACAGACTGAACCCCAGACTGAAGACCGACTGAACCCCAGACTGAACCCCAGACTGAACACTGACTGAACCTCAGACTGAATACTGACTGAACCCCAGGCTGAACACCGACTGAACCCCAGACTGAACACTGACTGAACCCCAGACTGAACCTCAGACTGAACCCCAAGCTGAACACCAACTGAACCCCAGACTGAACACCGACTGAACCCCAGATTGAACACCGACTGAACCCCAGACCTTCTCACCAACATCATGAGCACTAATCCCACATCTAGTGGAGAACCTTCCAGAAGAGTGGAAATGATTAGAACAGCAAAGGCAATCAATCTGGAACGAGATGTTCAACACACATACAGGAGGAGCACAAACCTTTTTGCCATATAATGTACCTGTGGAGTAGTTTAAAATGTATGTTTTATTCCTGGCTTCTCTAAAATTCTTTCTAAATAAAATGGCCTGCATCTAACGGTCACAAACTCCACTAAAGATGTGCAGTAAATAGAAACATATGGTCTAAAAGCACAGAGTTCTTGCACCATTCTGTGTTGATGAAAACACACACACCACTGCAAGCCTTACCACACAGAGCTGCATGTCTGTCAGCATGAAACGAGGTGACCCATCTTGAGCCCATCTAGCTGAATATCGGCATCCAGAACTCTGTCGCTGAGCCACGTCTCATCTCACCACATGAAAACAAAGACGCAGCAGTTTCTAAACTCCTGCCACGTGGTCCGCTCGAGTAGTCCAGTTTGTTGTCCAGGGAGCAAACATTAGAGAGTAGAATGGACGGAATAGCCGACCGGCTAGGTTTTGTTTTTAGCCTAGCACCAACTCCCGCCCGCTTACCATATTCTTGAGCACCGCTTTCTGCATCCTCTCGCCTGATGACTGCAGGCCTGGTCTCTGCAGCAAGCCAAGGTAACAAAGCATTTCCAACACATCATCGTGCACTGGAAGCATGGCACTGTCTGAAGACCTGCACCACTGTTCCAAAGTCTTTACCCTCTGAGAATTTATTCAAAGTGTAAACACGTTTTCTCCTCTCAGTCTGTCTGGTGTGGAATACCAGGCTCTTTACATAACTTTTTATCCACACAATTTACCTAATTCTAAACTGAGATTATCAGCAAAGGGCAAGAATAAACTGGTGAGAAAGACTATAACACCCTCAATATAAAACAACACCAAGCAACTCATTTGTTTATAATAAAGTAGGTGATGTTTATTTCACACAACCTTGTCATTCTGTATTGATAAAAACAGTCAAATTTTAGGAAACACTCAAGACCATATAGATAATATCCAAGGCTAAAACAGAAAAACATGAACAAGGACAAATTCTTCATGAGAAAAATATGAGGACAGGCGTTTACATGGAGAGTTGATCACATCAAGTTAAAAATCATATTGAGTCCATCTTAAATGTTTAAATATCTATCTTTCACAGAATAATTATAGAAAAATAATAAACTAATCCTACAAATCCTACACCACCACAGTGTGTGTGTGTGTGTGTGTGTGAGAGAGAACATACTTGAAGAAATGAATTACATCTGAATTATTGCTCAGTTTCTTTATTAACAGATTAAAACGATGGATTTTAAGTCATTCCTAAAAAAAGTTTTAATAAAAGCCTGAAGTCTGAATTAGAGAGACACATCAAACATTTACAAAACATTTCAGATTTTATTTTTTGCCTGATTCTTTAATAAACAGTATGTTGAGGTGTGAAGTTAATAGTTTTCTCTTTTCATGATGTTCTTTATTACTGTCTTCAGAAAGAGTTGTCTTCTTTGGTTAAATTACACTTAGTAAAACAGGATACATAAATATGCATGTTAGCAAAGCAGAGTTTATTTTAATGTGTAACTGTTTATCCGTTTAATTCCTTTATGTCAACAGGAAAGCCGTAAGAGGAGATTTGAGGATGTTTGTTTCGTTGCGTGACAACCTAATTAATTATTTAATTCTTCCTGAGCTGGTGCACATTATGGATTGGGTCGAACCTCAGCGTAGTTCTTGATCACCTGTGAGAAGCGTATCACTTTCATGTTGCTGGTTTTCTGTTTGAAGTCCTGCCACAGGTACTCAGGTGAGAGCACTTTGCTGGGTTTGTTGTACAGGAAGTACTTGTTCAGGTGAGACTCCTCCTGCCATACTGCTTCAATCTTATTGGCTCGGTCAACGTCCAGCTGTACGCGGCATGCCTTTGTCAGCTTGTGTACATTGCCAATGCGTCCTCCGATCACGGCTCCTCCGTAGTAGTAGTCTCCCTCTTCTGGTGGGATGAAGGCCACAGATTTGGGACGTCTCTCATATGGGAATGCTGTCCGTGGGGTTCCGAAATACCCAGGGTGCAGAACAGCAACTATATCAGAAAGAGTCTCTGCCCCCCAGTGGCAATAGAATTTAGTATCAACATCCAGGCTGAAGATGTAGTCAGCCTCAATGACCAGACGTTCCTCAATGAGCTTTTCAATCATCTCCATCCTGCGCAGTGTAATTTCCTGCCACCGGCTTGAGCTTGGTGTTTTTATCTTGGTCAACTGACGACCCGGCCGCAATGTTACCATAGGAACCTCATCCGGGCGATCTGTAAACAGGTAATAATGAACACGGTAACCAACCATGAAGTGCTGCTCCGCTGACTCCAGGAATTCCTTCAGGAAACGGACATACCTGTAGGACATATAAATATGAAATCAGTTCATTATTTATAACAAGACTGAGTGCATGACTAGTGCAGTGAAGGTTTATGTCTTTGAGCATCAAACAGCAGTCCAAATGTGTCATGGGTAAGTGTCACTGTGTGATGATCTCAAGGCCACCTGATTTCTGTAGTTTTGTTTCTTTTTTAGATTAAAGTTGTATCAGGGCTGGGTTCTAATAAATATAGATGAAGTGCACTGGTCCACAGTGTGTATCAGCCTCCTAGGGGCTATTAATTTTTGCTTGCCACCCTACTTTCGGTCCTAATAACACCCTGAAACTACTGGTGACTGATTTGTCCCATCCTGTTGCTGGGATTTCTGTTGCTGGGCTCTGAGCTTTATGGTCAGAGTGTTATTGTCTGAGCTTAAGGTTCTAAGCACCAGGGTTGGTGAGTCACAATCCTGCTTTGAATGTTACACTTCACTGTTCAAGCATCATGGTCCAACGGCCACAGTCTGAGCATCACATCTTGTTAGGGTCACATGGTTGAGTTATGATCTGAATATCAGGGTTTGATTTTCAGGGTCCAGTTAATATGGTCTAAAAGTCCTACATTAATGTCCAATATAACAGACATCTACTGTGTTCTATCAGAAGTTTGTGGAACATTGAAATGGTTGATTATTCACACACACATACACACACACACACACACATGTGATCAATCTAAAAAGACACAATGACAAATGTTACAGTGAATAAAATACTGAACACAATTTTGAGGTAAAGCAATTAAAACTTTAGCCTCAGAGTGATTCACATTGTTACCCACAATGCATTGTGTGTGATAATTAATAACGTACTTTCCCAGTGCGAAGACTGTAGTTGCCACGGTGATATTCTTTTGTAAGTAAATGCTGTCAATCACAGATAGATCAAACGTTCCTTCCCATACGATTGGAGCTAACCATGGGGTCAGTGTGGTAACGTCTGACCGGCTGACAAAACACACACACAGTTATTATGAGAGTCAGGTACATAAATATTTTGACATTATCATCTATAATGACATCTGGCGTTATTGTAGACGCCTATCACAGTATATAGAGATGAAATTAAATGAAACAAACTCAAAGTGACAAAAAACTTTTGTATGTGTTTAAAATGTACATAAAATAATAAACAGGAAGTAGTTGCTTTATAATCATCCAGGGAAAACAAACCAGAGGTTAATACTGATTTATGCTTTCAGGAGGGGTAAAAAAACACATGCAAACTCTCTCTCTCTCTCTCTCTCTCTCTCTCACACACACACACACACACACACACTTACCTATTACTCACATCTGGCTGGTTGTATTTAATTCTAAAGAAGGGAAATAGAGAAAATGAAGGATTAAGTAATGAATTTAAACACAAATAGTTGTACAGTTTTGATTTCATGTAAACAATGAAAGTAAAAATATTTTATTCCAGTCTCTGATGTAAAGTCAATGTGTGTGTGTGTATGTGTGTGTGTGTTTGCATGTGTTTTCTTACCCCTCAGGAAAGCGTAAATCAGTATTAACTTCTGGTTTGTTTTCCCTGGATGATTATAAAGCAAATACTTCCTGTTTATTATTTTATTTACATTATAAACACATACAAAAGTGTGTGTTTAAATATTATATACACATAAATAATAATATACATTAAATAACAAACAATAAACAAAAATATATTTAAAAATGGATTCTAAAAAACTGTTTTGCTCCTGCTTCAGAGCTGGTAATTTTCTGGGGACTGTTGGGGACTTTATGTAGTAAACATCACAGATATTCAAAAACTTATACTGTATTTTTCAGAAAGTTCCAGAAAATATTGCTCAGGCAAAGTTGCTGAATCGAATATGCAGCTGGATCACTTTACTCTACTCTTTACATTGTGATGTGTGTAACACCAACACTAGACATCACCTGAACAACCACAGTGTACACTGAGGAAGCAGGAGCTGTGGGTAGTGGCGAGAATTGCTGGAGAGAATTGAGCATTCTTAGTTATTTCTATTGAGTATTTATATTTCTGTCAGAGACTGTAAGATACCAAGATGACGGCACAGCAGTAGCACACAGCAGCCACTCCGGATTCAATATGATGCTATTTACATTTTTTATGGTTTTATTTATGTTTTTTAGCCCAACTATTACCAGTACATGGACACCAGAGACAGCGGTGTTCATGTATACAACCGTCATGAACTAATAAAATACATAAATCGTGCAACAACCAACTTGCACGATGATGTGTTGGAAAGGCTCTGTGACCTCGGCTTGCTGTGGAGACCAGGTCTCCAGTCCTCGGCGTCGCCTGATACCGGAGACAAGGAGAGGGGACGCCGAAAGCGGTGCACGAGGAAGCGGACGCGCGATAAGCGGGTGGGTGTTTTTGCTAGGTTAAAAACATCCTAGCCGGCCGGCTCTCCTGTCCATTCTACTCTCCAACGTTTTCTCCCTGGACAATAAACTGGACTACATCCGACACGAACACACGAACGGAGTTTAGAAACTGCTGCATCTTTGTTTTTACGGAGACGTGGCTCAGCGACGGAGTTCTAGATGCTGCCATTCAGCTAGACGGGTCAGCTTGTTTAGAGCCGACAGAAACGCAGCTCTGTGCGGTAAGACTCGTTGTGGTGTTGTGTGTGTTTACATCAACACTGAGACTCGTTGTGGTGTGTGTGTTTACATCAACACAGAATGGTGTAAGAACTCGGTGCTTGTTTCTAGTTACTCGTCAGTGGAGTTTGTGGCTGTTAGGTGCAGGCCATTTTATTTACCATGGGAATTCACCACTGTTTTCATTGTCGGAGTGTACATTCCCCCCAGTGCTAATGCAAAAGAGGCACTAAGTGAGCTATATGGGGCTATTAGTGATCTACAGAATGTTCACCCCGACGGACTGTTTATCATCACCTTAGATTTTAATCATCAAATCTCAAGTCAGTGCTCCCTAAATTCCATCAGCATGTGGACTTTGCTACGAGAGGTAGTAATCTTGTTTACACAAACATTCCCGGGCGTATCGTGCAGAGCCCCACCCCCCGTCGTGCGGAGCCCCGCCCCACCTTGGCTACTCAGACCACATCTGTGTTATGCTAATTCCAGCATACAGACCACAACGGTTCTGAAGCAGGTTAAAACCTGACCAGGCTGCAACCAACAGCGACTCCATCAACTTGGAGGAGTACACGTCATCAGTAACCAGCTACATAGGCATGTGCATTGATGACGTGACTGTCTCCAAGACCATCACTACACGCTCCAACCAGAAGCCGTGGATGACTGCTAGAGAGATATACAGGTCATATTCCGTGACAGTTTTACTACCCACTACATGTCTCTCAGATCTTATCAGCAGATATGACAGCTGTCATTATCGATAAGAAAATAGGTCAAAGTTTTTAGAAATTAGTTTTTTTTATTATTTATTTATTTATTTATTTATTTATTTATTTATTTATTTATTTGAAATTAGTTGTTGAAATGATTAAAAGTCAAAGGTTAGACCTTTGATCTGGCATATGTATGTTTTTGTTCCAAATGAGCTAGGAGACAAGTACTTAAAACTCACATGTTTGATCCGGGGGTAGTTTGTGATAGGGTTACCCCCTCCCCTCAGAATGAATGTTTGTGACTCAGCAAATATACTGCATTGAAGGGTTACCCCCTCCCCTCACACCGATCGTTAGTCAACGGTGTTATCTACAACGTCACACAAGCGCACACGGCCCTGAGCAAACACGCACACGCACAAACGCATGCACACGCTCCCTCGGTTTTAGTCTTCAAATAGCCTACCACTATATACACCGTATAACGTGTATGATTCATAGAGCATAGCTATGGCTGTTTGTCCTGATGCACCGAAGAAAATGAAAAAATATACTAAGTCAAGATTTGCAGAGATTTTAGAGCGTGAAATTAGTCAGTATTGGGCGATGTCAAACGGATGTACAGCCGGCTTTCACTTCAATGCTGAATCAAACAACGTAACGCTTTTCAAGCTTTCTGTACCTGATCACAAACACTGGAGCAAACCTCACTTAGTATTTCTCTTTTTTATCAGACGTGAAGTCACCGTTAATCGTTGTTGAAACATACAGTGATAGCTCATCCTTTGAAAGATTTCTTGCTTCTATGCCGTATTTTTGCTGAGGAGTACATTTGCTCCACCATTTATATTTGTAGTCCACTGGTGAAAAATCATCTCGAAGAATGTAGTCAAAATCCTTACACCATTTATGAAATTTGTTCCATTCACTTTGATCAAAAGTTACGGCCTCAATGACTATCGTCCCGTTGCACTCACACCCATAGTTATGAAGTGCTTCAAGAGGTTCGTCATGAGGCACATCAAGATCACATCAGTTACCACCCTCACCGGATTAATAAGTTCCTCCTTGTACAGTTATATTAAAGGCATTGTGATTTTGAAGAGAAATATCGTAATTCTACAGTAAAATTCTTTTTTTCTCTTAAACCTTATTTTACCTCATTATTAAAATGAGAAGGGTTATAAAAATTTTTTTTAGTATTAATTGCATATGATTGTTTTGTAGTTTGCTTTCCTCTTTCAGTGCTATTCCCATAATTTGATCTACAAGCCGCGCTCTTAGTTTAACGGGCTAGTTTATCTGTACTTTCAGGAAGCTCTGCTGGATTAACTGCAGTTAGTTTTCTGCTGTTTCTTTTCTAAAATCTCCAGATTTTTTCCACATGAACTGCAGAAATTTGACATATTTTAATTTTTATACATTCATAAACATGAGGGTCGACTTTCTACTGCTGCAGCCTGCTGTATTTCCTGTATATCTTGAGTGACAGATGTATCGTCCAATCAGCAGTAAGACTTCCATTCACAAATTACACCTACATTTTCCGGTTTCTTTGAAATGTTGCTGTGTTCCTGGATTTATTATTATGTTGCTTGTAGAAGTCAACATTCTGTTTTGCTTATTCTTCTTAGATAAAAAATTATCAAGAGTAAACTCCTCCAAAATCAGATATGTTGTAGACCCTTGTCTGAATTGAAGTGATTCGAGTTCCGGTTTTCACGCAAACCCTAACTCAAATTGGCCTTTTTTGCCATAGGACACCCATTATAAATTTTAGAGGTTTATAACTCAGCAAGCTTTGAGCTATCTATGCCAAACTTGGCCAGCTTCTTTAGGGTGATACTCCGGTGAACCAACTGACCTTTCGGTTTCCCCGCAGCCCCGCTCCCAGTATATGCAAAACTCAGCACAATGAGGGGAACTGCATCACGGGTATTATAAATCTAATCATAAATCCTCCCTTTCTCCATAACCACACACACAAACAATATGAAGTATCTCTGATTTCAAGTCAGTTAGTTATTGAATTACACACACACAGACTTTATAAATCTCAGCTGGAATCCTTGTTGAATCTGTGTTACTCTAAAGGAATCAATGAGTTTGAGTTAAATGGCTTTGAAGTTGTAAATTGTGTACTCACACACTTGGGGTGAACTCCAGCATATCATGTAAACCTTTACTAAAAACACAAAACACAACATCTTTGTTCAGCACAAAACAATCAGATCAGAACATGACATCAGAACCTCCACATGGTTCACATTAACCCTAAACCATAAACTCTAAACCATAAACCCTATCCACTAAACCCTAAATTCAAATTTAATTGTATAACCACGGGTAAAATGTCAGGATTGATGAAGTAGCTCCATAAGAAGAGACAATCAGGCAAACCCTAGCATTTAAACCCTTAACTGTAACACTAACCACTAAACCTGAACACCCTAAACCCTAACACTCTAAACATTAAACCCTAACCCTACCAACTAAAGCCTAGCTCTAAACACTAAACCTAACAGTAGTTACTAAGTCATTAAAATAATGGTGTTACAGACCTTACTTAGATATCACAAGTTAAGGTGCTGTGAGTCAGTGCAGTTAATGAACAGTTTTCTTTAAGGAAACCTGAGTGACTGCAAATACGTTCATTAAACCGAGCCCAAGTCAGGTCTCTTTAGTCGCTCACCTGAGCCAGGAGAAAGTGTAATTGAAGTAAACAAACCTAGAAGGAAAATTAAACAACAGAATTAAACAAATCAACAAACAAATCAACAAAATATATAGAAAATATCATACTATCGTATCTGAAAACTGTCAGGAAACTGAATCAGATGGTTTGGAAAACTTTTTAAAGAAATATAAAGACACTCCATTGAGTAAAATGTTGTACATTTTTTTAGATACTTAAGATGTGTGTAAAGATTCAGTTTCTAGATATCAATTTAAACTTGCCATGATTTTTTTTTTTAAATTCTTGCTTTGCCTTTATGTTATTTGCCAATTGCCTGACCTTTGCGTGTCTTTGTGTTTTTTCCTTGTATTATTTGTATTTGTTTGCAATTGTACCTGATCTTACATTAATCCATGCTGCGTGACAGAAATAATATTTAAAGAACTAGATTTATCCTTTAAAAACATTGCACTCCATTTTTTTACTGAAATTAAATGTTAAATAAAAAAGCAGTAAACAAAGACAGACATAATGACATAAAACCAGATCAAACTGTGGTGACAGTAGGTTAGCGTGCCTTGCTTTAGGAAGTCTGGGGAGAAGAGTAAGTGATTTACAATGAGTGTGTAAGTAGTTTTCAGTGAGACTATGCTCAAATAAAATTACATTAAGGTTCAAACTTCTTATTGTTACGGATTTGCCAGGTTCTCCCCTCACACAGCACACCAGATCCTCATCACCGAATTCTAATAACTGTCACCTGGCACCCCTCATCACCTCACCACATAAAAGACGCTCTCAAACAAACACACACACATGCAAGTCTGGTCTTGTAAATGTTAGCTGCTGTTATATGTTGTAGGCGATCTACTAACCTGACTCTATCTTTCTCTACCAGTAGTTTCCCAAGTTCGTCGTCCACCATAGGATCTAGGTATTGTTGGATTGCAACCTGTGACCTGCTGTGTGTGTGTGTGTGTGTGTGTGTGTGTGTGTGTGTTGGAACTTCACCTGGACTTATCTTCTGCTATTCATTCCATTACATCTACTTCTCAATAAACTCTGTGATTTTACATTATATCTGCCTCCGTCATCTTCTGTCCCTGACACTTATTGCATAACAACCATTCTTATAAAATTATTGATTATTACTTATTTTACAACCTAAACATCACAACTAATGAAAATACAAGTAGAGGTGTGGTAAATGAGCATAAATTCAATTACTTGAGTATAAAAACACTACAACACAACCCAATCATCAATCCAATAATAATACATAAAATAAAGTGGAGTGGCAATCAGAAACAAACTATACAGCCAGGGTTTAAGAGACCTTTTACCTTAGATAATTCTCATCAGAACTCTTATCAGTATTCTTATTCTTTCTCAGTTTGGAAAAAAAAACATTGTGTAAACAAGTCAATGAGATGCAGAACTCAACTGCTAGCTAATAAGGAATTTAAGGCTATAATATCCAGGTATTTAGAAATACAGAGAAAGCAGACCTTTAGAACATCTGAAATTGCAATCGCAATGAGACACACACACACACACCATGACAGATACATAGACACAAATACACAGACAGATACACAGAGATACACAGAGATAGAGATATACACATACATACTCACACAGATACACACACATAGACAGATACAGACAGACAGATACACACATACAGATAGAGAGATACACACACAGAGACAGATACACATACAAACACACAGACAGATACACACACAGATACACACATGGACAAATACACACACAGATACACACATAGACAAATACACACACAGACATACAGAAACAGGTACACACACTCATAGACAGATACATACATACACACACAGACAAATACATACACACAGAGATACACACACAGATACACACAGACAAATACACACACACAGACAGATACATACACACACACACACACAGACAGATACATACACACACAGACAGATACATATACACAGACAGATACATATACACACAGACAGATACATACACACAGACAGATTTAGTAATCAGAGTTTCATTTCCTTATTCAGTTGCCAAACGATTGATTTTGTATGCAGTATTTATATCGATTGACCAACTATTTAAATATTGCTGTATATTAAACATGATTACAGTGATTTGTTTTCTTATTTGGTGATGAATGATATCATCCTCTCATGTCAAACACACAATTATTACTAATTATTCATAAATAAACAATACAGGATGTAAAGCATAATAATGCTGCATCTGTAACTGTAGACTAGTTCAACACTAATCTCAAATTTTGAGAAAATTTTGAAAATAAATTTCATCTCAAAAAACTCTGTTCAATGCAATGACTTTTGACTCTTTTGACTTTAAAATCTAATACCCAGTTGATCCTGCATTTAAACTATTTATTCTTATTTATATTTTTAGTTTAGATAATTATATTAATTGTTTTTAATAAAAAATATTTTTTTATTTTTAGTTTAGATAATTATATTAAATAACGTATCTTTATTTAGAATGAATAGCAAACAGTCTATTTAATAATAATAATAATAATAATAATAATAATAATAATTTACCCAAGCAGAGCAATTGCCAATATTGCAAAAAGGAGATACAAATTCTGTCGCATTTTGACTTCCGTCTATTATTCCTTCACTCAACAAAGACAAAGGGATATTCCTCTTATGGGGTTAGTTTGTGTGTGTGTGTGACAGAGAGAGAGAGAGAGAGAGAGAGAGAGAGAGAGAGAGAGAAGGGGTGTGGCCACATTCTGGTCACTCCCAATTTATTGCTTTTTTAACCATTGATTTATTCATGAATAAAGTGCTTTTTCTTTGACAGGTTGTTGGTTTTCACCTTTCCTAGACACAAGTAACTGGTCACTATGCATTGACATTAAAGGTCAAACAGGGATGTTATTCTGCACATTGTCCAGAGTAAGAAATTAGGAAGCTGTAATGAAGCTGTTGTAGTGTATGTTTTGAGCTTATTTAAGCCTACATATTTCCTATCTACGATTGTATGTGTGTATGCTTGTGGTTTGGTTACAATGGTAACATAACATAATTATCAAAGAATAAGAAATAATTGTGTCTGGGAAAATTCCTAACTGTCGAAAAAGAAAATGTTGTGAAACATTGTAAGGACTGAAAGCTCTGCACAGGTCGAGCACAGATAAGAAACAAAGAGATAGTAAGTAAGAAGCTAAACATTGCATGTGAAATTTCCCCTTGCATATAGCTAAGACTAGATGGTGACAGTAGTGTGAATGTGAGTGTGTGTGTGCATAATCAGAAGCCTCTGAGAGATCGGAGTGGGTTATAAAACGAAGACAAATTCCTGGATCTGGGTGACAAAGTGAAAGGAATTTATGAGATAAAGTGTTATGAATAAAAGAGATGAGTAAGTCCAGGTGATGGCTCAAGTCCTGGATTTCTTTGGGCCCATAAATGATTTCTTTTGATGGTTTTCTTGTTTTGTTAATGTCTTTGTGTAATGAATGATGAGCAGTTGCTATTGATAGCAATATTGTGTTTTTCTGATGCCTATCTATTTGTCCCTGTGGTGTTGTGTTTTGCTGTGTTTGTCATGTTACTGTAATGACATTAAGCAAATGATAATTGATCTGGAGGTGTATATTTAAAAATATTGACGGTGTGTTATAAACTCAGCGTAGGCATTGTGATACCTCTCCCCTCATGCTTGTGATTCAGACACTGTTACTCTCTGGCATATTTTTTGACTACAGTGTATGAGGCTCTATTGTGCAAATAGAGAGAGAGAGAGAGAGAGAGAGAGAGAGAGAGAGAGAGAGCGCTAATGTCAGGAGTTTTAGATATATACGCACTCCAAAATAATGATCAGATAAAGAATAGCTCTGTTATAACACAAGTGAATACATTAAAAATATTGTTCAAATGCCAGGAGAAGAAATTATACACTGATGAGAATCTGTACGCGATCAATTTTATGTATTTCACGTCAATCATTTATTATGTATTTATCATTTATGTATTTCACGTTAATCAGTTAATCATATTATAACATTTTTGTAGTGTTGTCCCAAGGGCAAAAGAAGGACATTGTAATGGAAAAATTGAAATGTTGTTTAACTGATATAGCGAGAAATTAGAATGTAGACTTGTGCCATGATCAGAACAGAGGGTGCAGGTCAATAATAACAAAAAGGTAAAGTATGCTTATTGGAGAAAACAGAAGTATGTAGCCAATCAATGTTTTCGTTACCTTATAGGGGTTTTTTCCTTTTCCTAAATCAGTGGTTTAAAAAATTGTCTATCATCACATTGTGAAGTTTAAGAGAATTAATTTTGACTCTGTCACAGGTGCTGTTTGACTGTGAGATTTAGCCTAAGATACATTGAAAAGTAAGTTAGAGTAAGTAAAGAGACATAGAGTAAGAAGAAAAAACATAGAATAACGGCTGCTCACAGCTCACAAAAATCTCCAGTGACTTAAGTCTTTTTCAGACAATGCTGATCTGGATGGACCATCATCTCAACCATGTCCGGAGGCAGCTGCACCACAACTACCACTGGAACTACCACCACCCTCAAATTCTTGATCTCATTCTAACCCTCGACACAAATATAGAAAATATAGTCACAGTGCCTCAATCAGAAGCTATCTTAGACCATTATCTCATTTCTTTTAAAATGCACGTTGGACACGATATTTGCAATTTGCAGAGATTTACCAATAGACTCCCAGAATTATCTTATCTATATTGGATCATCCATAATCCCCTGTGCCTCTGGGTGACACGGTAAGCATGGCTATGTGGATAAGTGCAAGAGATTCCTGTGCCAATGAGAGGTATTTTTTATTTTTACACCCACCCAACACATCATATTGATGCCACCAAATGCGCCATCCTCCTCACCTTACTTATTAGAAAGGTGTTAGAATGGGCCACCGATAACAATACGCAGGTGAGGGAGTCTTCTGAATATTTTTTTTCAGACTGCCTCGGGAATATGCAATAGTTTTTGCATGTTGGCCGCACAAAGCGGCAGGAATGACACTGCTCTGAAAGAGACTACGCTGAAAGCCAAGACAGGCTGTCGTCAGCTTTTAAAACAGAACTTACCTGTCGAGATGAAAACCTCTTTGTCACAGTTCATAACCATGACAACCCGAATCGACAATCTACTTCAGAATCAACTGCTACATCCCAGAGAATGTGTTCATATTGGTCACTCCCAGACCACCACCAGCTATGCTTCTACTGTGGGCAGTTGGGTCATCAATGTGCCTGGTGTCCTGAGAAATGGCTTTCTTGACCAACTAAGGTGAGCCCCAACCCTCCACCTTCGTGCCTATTGTTACCTGTGACAGTGCACCATGGTGATTTGGCTCATGTCCTTTAAACCCTAGTGGATTCCAGCACAGGTGTCAGCATTATCCACCATCGTCTCACCCGGGAACTTTGCCTTTCAGTAACCCCCTGCAATACCCCTCTGAGAATATCCGCAGTGGATAACCAACCTATCAGGGGTGGCCTCATCGTACATCAAACATTGGCTCTCACCTTGCAGATAGGACTGTTTCACTTTGAGGAGATCACCCTGTTTGTAACATCCTCCCCGCTAACCCTATCACTTTGGGGTTCCCCTGGCAACAGGAACGCAACCCACAGATCTCATGAGCTACAAAGAAAATCAGCCACTGGTCTCCTCACTGTCAGCACCATTGCCTCAAAAGGATTATACCTGCTCTGTAATGCCACCACAGTTGAAAGGCCATATAACAACCCGACAATAGTTTTTCCTAGCGAATACAAGGACCCGGAGAAGGTCTTTAGCAAGCAATGCGCTGCTAACTTACCTCCTCATTGCCCCTGGGACTGCTGCATCGACTTTACAACATAACACTTTTCCTCCCAAGAGTCCTGCATACCATCTATCAAACCCTGAATCCCTAGAGATGGAGGAGTACATTGAAAAGGCTACCACTGCCGGATTCATGAATGGTTGATGAATGAAGACAGTGTTTATCACTGCACATGGGCACTACAATTTTCTAGTAATGCTGCATGGGCTAACTTATGTGCCAGGGTTTCGTAACTAAAATTTTCAAGGACCACTCCTCATCGATGTGTCATAGTTTACATCAATGATATTCTAGTATTCTAGTATATTCTAATATACACTGGAAACCCTCATAAACCAAGTATGCCAAGTCCTGCAAAGACTGCGGCAGCACAGTCTGTTTTACAAAGCAGGGAAGTGCAAATTCCACCAAAACACAATCACCAAAAAGCTGTCACAGAGTGGCCCACACCTACCAATTTAAAAGAGCTAC
>NC_083485.1:0-10000 GCF_030014155.1 Tachysurus vachellii | reverse complement strand
AGTCCAGGAAGATGCTGGACATCATTGAGCGTGTGCTAACCAACAGGAAGTTCCATTTGCTGCGTGTGGACGGCACCATCACACAACTGGCTGAGAGAGAAAGGCGCATTGCTCTTTTTCAGACAGATGCACGCTACTCTGTCTTTCTGCTGACCACACAGGTGGGTGGAGTTGGCCTCACTCTCACTGCTGCCAATAGAGTGGTGATCTTTGACCCGAGCTGGAACCCTGCGACAGATGCGCAAGCAGTAGACCGAGCATACCGTATTGGCCAAACACACGACGTCATCATCTACAGACTCATCACATGTGGATCTGTAGAGGAGAAGATCTACAGACGACAGGTGTGTGTGTGTGTGTGTGTGTGTGTGCGCGCGTTTGCAATATCCTTTGTTCAATAGTAAAATTATACCAGTTAGTTTTGCACCTAAGATTTTTCACTCAGACTAAATGTTCTAATATTGTATATGCAGCAAATAATTGTTAGAATAGTCAAAAAAAATCAGATGCTTATTTGTTTATATTTTGTTTAAATTTGGAATACTGTTAAAAATTGAAATAAAAATATAGTTTGTTTTTAACAATTTTATTAAAAGCAAATTCAACATGTTTACCTCCTGCAGGTGTTTAAAGATTCTTTGATCCGCCAGACTACGGGTGATAAGAAGAACCCATTTCGGTACTTTTCTAAGCAGGAGCTGAAGGAGCTTTTCACACTGGAGGACACGCACTCATCTTCCACTCAGCTGCAGTTGCAGTCACTTCACTCTTCTGTGTGCCGCTCTGACCCTGAGCTGCAGTGTTACATCTCTGCTCTGAAGGCCATGAACGTGTTTGGTGTGTCCCGTCATGACCTGTTGTTCTCTAATGAGGAGCATGAAGAGAGCCTGCAGGACGAGGAGACTCATTACATTGAGCAGCGTGTACAGAAAGCGCAGGAGCTTGTCCAGGCCGAGTCCCAGCTGCACAGTCTCATGACGGACAATGTCAATCAAAACACAGAACCCGCTTGGCTTCGGTTGTCACGGCAACAGGGCCCATACCAACACACAGCAATCGGTGGTGGCAAAACCACGCCCCCCTGCTATAACCTCAGCCCACCTGCCATAGTGGATCTCACCCAATCACGCTCAGATGAGATGGAAATGAGTGTGGATGGAGGGATGCAGCTAAAGGATGAGTGTGTGATAGACCTATCTCCGCAGGTCAGAGAGAACAGTTTTGTTGGACAAGTATTTAAGAGCGTAGATGAAGAGCAGAGTTTAATTGTAGAGGAGCAATCTGATGATGTACTCACACACTCAAATCAGATCATACACATCTCTCCCTTAAAGCAGTCAGATTTATCTGTAGCTCTGCTGGAGACAGAGTCAACGATACCTAAAACATTGTCCTTGAGCTCACATGAAGCCTGTGTTAAGGCTGACTCGTATGTGTCTAAAGCTCTTTTGGGGGTGGGATTAGATTCATCTACAGATTCAAAGGCAGAAACTGATTTGTCTAAATCAGTGGTTGGAGTGGAGTCCAGCCTTAACCCTGATTCTACTTCAAATGAACTGCAGGAATCAGAGTCTTTTCAAGGTAACTTTAACCTGAAGCTGGAAGACAGTGCAGAGCTGCTGTCAGAGGACAAACAGGAGGATTTTGATCAGGAAGATGTGGAGATAAGTACAGGGGGTGAAGACTTTCAGTTGCAGATGGATGACACTAGAGAGAAGATGGAGGAGTGTAACTTTGATAGTGTGAAAAAAAAGTCATTAGATGAGTCACCTCTTTGGTTTATCAAGAAGAAAAAAGCACGAGTCATCTATGATAGTGAGGAAGATGGGCAAGAAGAAGAGGAGGCGGAGAAACCTGCTTTGGCTAGCAGTCCATTAGCTAGCAGCTTCACTGGCCTTGGATGTTCCACACCCAAATCTGCGCTGTATAATGGTACCAACCGCAGATGCAGTATGAACATTTCAATTGCGTCACGACGGTCTTTAGTAGAGTCACTGCTGCAGGACATGGAGGAGGAGGATGAAGAAGAGGAGGAGGAGGAACCAGAGGTGGGGAAGCAGCCAGAGGATGAAGGCAGCTCTGAAGGTGCTGAGCTTAACCATGCATCTGAAGTCAGTGGAACATATGACGATGAATCATTGTTGGAGGAGACAGAGCCTAATGAAATATCCCTTACATCATTCGTTTGTGTAGAGCCAAGTGGAGAAACACTAAATTCAGAACAAAGTCAGTGTGAGGAGGAAGAGGAAGGTGATGTTGTAAAGGGTTTCACTGATGAATCAACTGATGTTGAACTAGCTTCTAGTGAAGTATTGGATCAGTGTGCACCCTCTGAAGTCCAAAATCCAAATTATGTTGAACATCCAGAGGAATCATTCGACTCTCTGGTGAGTTCTGGGAGACGTTGTTTGGCTGATGGGAGGAAACAGGAAGCACTGGATTTTTTTCTAAAGGCTATTGACATTAACTCTGGAGATAGTGAGATACAATTGCTTATCATCCAACTATACAGGCATCTGAGTCAGTAACACACACACACCTGCTTGTCATCAAACTATACAGTGACAAAAATACACACACACACACACACACTGGCATCTTTGATCATTTGTCATGTGATCATCAGTGACACACCTGCAACTTCTCCAACTGTACAGAAACTTGGCAAGGGGGTTATACTGGTCTCTCTCTCACATATATACACACACACACACACAGCTGATGATAACATTGTTTTCTGTTCTTTTTTTGTACTATTTTTGTAACATGAATAAAAATACATTTTGGAATTTACTTAAGGTGTTGTAAAGGAGGTGTGTGTGTGTTGAGATAGCATGAGTTATACTGTCATTTATTAAATGTTCCTTAGAGACAGGCTGATATTTGAGGAATTCTGTATGAGAAAGTTTTGTATTTTGTAGATTAAAGCATACACACATGTAGACAGAAGCTCTGCCTGCTAACCCCTTATGTACATCATATGCATACAACAACATTAACTTCTCTAATTTACATAAAACATTCATGTCCTAATTTATGCGTAGGTTGTGAGAATGAGCCAACAAATCAAAGACTTCAGCAGATAATTGGGACGTTAAAGGACTGTTAAAAGGAAGAGAAGAAACAGTTGGAGGTGTTTTTTTTTTCTTCTGCTGTTGCAAATTATGTAAAAAATGTAGTTATTGATGTGTGCAGTGTTTTTTGTAAATCTCTTGATGGTTACACGCAGGGAAAAAATATAACTGACTGCTAGCTCTACTTACAGATTGTGTATAGAATCTGTGTATAGATACTTTTTAGTCATTTTGCTACTTCAATAGGTTAGATCTAAAGTTAGTTATTAAAGTTTTCTGAATGAATATAAGTTCCCATCTTGAAATAATGTGAATAACACTCAACTCATTGGATCACCGAGCTAAAGTGTTTGGTTTGATATGAATTAATAATCAGAAATAAGGGAATGTCTGCCTGCGCTGGCAGTTTTTATGGTTCCTCTTGTACGTATGTAGCAAATTTCACAGCAATGAGTTGATAAGACACATCTGTCTCAGGTTCATGTATTAGCTTAAAATATGAAGTCGCATTAACTACGTTTTACGTTATTATTCAGATATGTTATTCTGACCTTAGAGTGTCCGTAGGCATGTTATTTTGACATTACACTCTTGTTAAAGGATGTTAAAACAGACACAAACCGTGTTAAGTTCTGGCACTTTAATGAGTCTAACAGTAAATGTGTCGGTAAGGTTAACACATTATTATGTGCTGTCTTTGGCTACACACATTGTGTTAATTCTTGTTAAAATTCTTACACAATTAATTTATTTTTATTTGACACAAACTATAAAGTTTAATCTAATGTCATGACAATAAAAATTGTACTTTTGGACACATTTATTAACATCAATTCTTAACAATAAATGTTTCAAATTTAATATATAACAAGTCAATGTAATAAAATATAAATATAACTACAATTTAAAGTAGGGCTGTAGCTATTAAATATTTTAGTAATCGAGTATTCTACCGAAAATTTCATCGATTAATCGAGTAATCGGATAAAATGTATTTTTGCTTAAAGAGCAATATTAAATATACAAGAGAAAATAAGACGGGTCTCTTAAAATAAACTAATTGGTTTCCTTTTTTAGAAAAATCAAGCATGGTGTTAGTTCAGGCAGGTCATGTCGTCAATCATGCATCAGCTGTTAATCAGCTGTTCATGACGCGCACCAATCTGGTTACAACATCCACATTATCTGACCCTTTAAATTCCCATTCATTGAGCCGCTTTCTAGTGCATCGCTTCTGCATCACATCGATTTAAACTCCCTCCTCCAACCCCGACTCCACCGAGCCGGAACCCGCTGTTCGTGTACCAGTTTACGTTATAAATCTTCATCATGTATCCGTTTTTTTATTCACTCTCTCTCTCCCTCTTTCTCTATTTATTTATCAAAACATGTAAGTAAGCATATAGTAGTAGTAGTAGTAGTAGCCTTTATTGTCACTGGTCACAGGTACCAGCGAAATTCCATACAATATGACAAGGGGGGACAGGACAGGAAGACGGGATTGAAAAGAAATACAGCATAACTTGAGGGAAGGGAGGAGAAAAAAAAACAACCCCCAGACTATGCTCCGGTGGGGAGTACAGTGTGGGAACAGGAAAAAAACACTTCAGCAACATAAGCACATAAACAGTACGCCATAAACACACGACTTGCAACAGGGGAGGGGAGTGGGGGGTGGAGGTAATCCAGCACAGGCAAGCAGCCATCAGGTCCTGCAGCCTTTGTCTTCGGCGCTGGTCACAGACCCGCTTGTCAGACTGGCGGTACAAAGCGGCAAAGGTGTGGGATGGGGGGTGGGGGGATGAGTGCATATTTTTATATATGTGCGCGTGTGTGTATGTAAGTGTGTAGGCCTGGAGAGTCGCTGCTCCCGGCATCAAATCTTGGTGCCTCAGTCCGCAAGATTGTCATAGCGATACACAGCAAGTTATTGGGCATCAAGGCAGGATACACCCTGGATGGAGTGCCAACCCATCGCAGGGCAAACTCACTGTCTCATTCACTCACGCAATCACACACTACGGACAATTTTCAAGAGATGCCAATCAACCACCTTGCATGTCTTTGGACCGGGGGAGGAAACCGGAGTACCCGGAGGAAACCCCCGAGGTACGGGGAGAACATGCAAACTCCACACACACAAGGCGGAGGCGGGAATCGAAACCCAACCCTGGAGGTGTGAGGCGAACGTGCTAACCACTAAGCCACCGTGGCCCCTGAAATGAACTTTTATTTTTTAAATGTATAGTATGCAACGCATACAATATTTTCTAGCAAATATAATAATAATACAAAAATAATTACTTTAAGTCATGCAACTTAACTTTTAGAACTAAAAGATACTAAATCTACAGCTCAGGCATAACATAAGCCTTTACTGTCTAATTTGGAATGCTTTTTATCTATTTTGTGGTATTTAAGAGGCAAAAACATGGACAGGAATTTGGAACTAGAGGCCATGCATGGTTTCACACCAAGTGCTATAAGCATATATATATATATATATATATCAGAATATAAAAGTCTCTCTCAACATGTGTGCACATTAAAAGTCTTTAAAGGAGCATGTGATTGCAATGAAGAAATGTACAATGACTCCCCATCATAGTGTTAGGGCTAAGGGTTAGGGTTAGGTTTTTGGAAAGATTGTTTTTAACAGGATATCCAGATAGGATTTTTTGGGCATGGGCACATCCAGGAGACTCTTTCCTCCGTATTTGAATATTTGTTTTGATCAGATAGGGTTGGGGTTAGGGTTAGGTTAATGAATTTTTGATTTAAAAAAAACCCTCTTATTTGAGTTTAAATTGCAACGGGCTCTCCCTAGGAGCTCCCCCCCTCCCTTTTCTGAGCCATGATGTCCCATTAGGGCCCCGTAGCCCCCTCCCCAAGCTAAGGTTTGGATTGATATTTACTGGAATGAGGTCAGGGGCAGAATGGAAGGAGGTGGTGGTTGGGATGGGTATCAAGGGTTGAGTTTGGGGATGGGGTTGGGATTTCGGTTATGGTTAGGATTAGGATTGGGGATGGGGTTAGGATTGGGATAGGTCCAAAAGGTTAAAGTTAGGGATGGGTTGGGATTCCGGTTATGGTTAGGATTAGGTTAGGGGAATGACTGAGGCCTGGGTCCAGGCCCAAGGGGATAGGGAATAGAGAGTGGAATTAGGGTTTGGGTTAGGGTTATGGATTAGGGTTAGGGTTTAGTGTTGGGGTTAGGGTTAGGTTTTTGAAAGTATACAATGACTCCCCCATCACAGGGTCTTAACCTGCGCGGTTGTATAGGGAGACAAGGGAAAGGCACTGGCTGGCGCATGTTATTGCACTGCTATCACTCTGTCAGAACTTTGTTTTATTTGAGTCCACACTGGGCTTTGGAGAGAAAAGAGGAGGTGAGCCACCGGAGTGAGTGGGTCAGTCTCCAATAATAATAAGTTTTAAGGTTTTTTAGACCAGGTGTGTTTTTGCTTAATTATTTTTTTATTTTGTTTTAATAATTCATTTTAGAATTATTGGCCTATTTAAAGAGTGTAAAGTTATTAAAAACAAACATTTTATGAATTTTAGGACACATCATCAGCAGTGCTCCTCAGATTCATCGGGCGTTTCGGCCTTTGATCGCTGTACACCCTCCTCTGAGGCGGCCAGCCACAGGTCGATCAAGCCTTGGGGTTAGGGTTAGGGCTAGGGTTGGTTTATTGAGAGGTACAATGACTATACCCATCACAAACCGAAGTCTGCGTGGTTAGATAGGAGGCCAAGGATAGGCTAGGGTAAGGGCTAGGGCTAGGGGCTAACTTGGGGCTAAGCAGGGTTGCAGCTAAGGTTAGCTATTAGAGCTGTGTTAGGCTAGATGTGGTTTAGGCTTTCGGGTTAGGGTCAGGGTTAGGTTAGGGGAAAAGACCGTGGCTCTGGGAGTGAACCAGAACCAACGTTGTGCACGGGCCTGCCACTCGGGCCTCGTTTTCGGCCACCACCGTCACGGCGAACGAAAAAACATCGCCTGTCTAAAGTTACGAGCTTAAAGCGCTCTTCTAGAGTTGGAGGTCGGTCTAAATTAGGGTTCCGACCTCAGACGACGCCTAAGGTTATGTTTAGGGCTAAAAGTTAGGTTTACGGTTCGAAAAATTAGGGTTACGAACGCGCTTTAAATCTCCGGTTATGTTTAGGGCTGGGAATTAGGTTTAGGGCTAACGGTTAAGTTTTAGGGTTAGGCTTAGGGCTCTGAACCCTAGGGCTAGAAACACGGTTATGTTTAGGGCTGAGAATTAGGTTTAGGGTTCTAAGAATCAGGTTTAGGGCTCCAACCACGAGAGCTAGATACATGGTTATGTTTAGGGCTTAGAAATGGAAACCTGCGGTTATGTTTTAGGGTTCAGGAATGGAGAACGCATTAAATGCTATTTAGGGCTAAGGGTACAGACTAAATTAAAGCCCTCTTTAGCCCGACGACATCCTAAATAGTGAGACACGTCATCAGTAGTAAACCACAGAATCACAGGGTGTTTCAGCCTTTCATTACTATACACCCTCCTCCATGGCGGCTAGCCGTAGGGCGATCACTCCTCGGCTCGTGTCCCATAGCCAGTTGGATAAACAATTTATTTAATTTTTTATTAAGATAAAAGATAATTATTTAAGAGAATAAATTATTTATTTATTTACTTATTAGGATGAAGATCATTTTTTAAGAAAATGATCCTCATGATTTATTTATTCATTAAGGTAAATGATTACATTTACAGTCCTATTTAGTAAAGTGATTGCTTTAAGGTCCTATTTACAATAATACTATGTTAGAGCAACATAATAATAGAATAAATAATTTATTTATTTACATATTAAGATAAAACAATCCTATTAATTCACTAAGTGAGATAAATGTCTAAATTTAAAAGTCCTATTTACCACTATAGTGTTAAAGCTGCACATGACTATCATCATACCTGAACCGTCACACCATAAACATTTTCAACACATTTAAACAAGGTGAATACAGGTAGAAGACCATGACTCACCTCTCTGCCAGTGGCCCTTTTTGTTAACACCGCCAGGTTTCCGGGACCACACGGGCAGAGTGCTGTGCCCCGCGAAGCATATGTTGAGCCCACAGATCCCAGCGGATGACCCCGGATCAGGTCAACAAGCTTCTACTGGGTAGCCCTCTAGGAAAAATCTCTCAAAATGACAGTATAATTCCCAGCCAAGTTAAGCTTTTTCAATGGGAGGCCAGTCCAGATCCTTAATCAGCCCAATTTCCTCACTGAGGGTGAATTTTCACTTTATATTGTAGTTTATACATTTTATCATGGCTAACACGTCGCCACAAACGCTTTCTCTCTATCTTTTGTCGTTTTAGAGTTATTAGTTAAAATGTACTCCAAAACTGACTTTATGGGCGGAGTTATGTAAATTATGGGTCTAAAACCTCTTAACCGCCACTCAAGTGGTTGGAATTGGGTCAAAGCCCATCTAAAGTTGAATTTAACGGGATTTTAGATCGCTGCTAAGGTAAGAGTTTAATGATTTAAATTAAAATAGCTAATAAACGCCTCTAATTTAAAGTTCAGGCCAAAGTTTCAGGTCTAAACATTTTTTTAGCAGGATGGAGCATAGTTACGATCTCACCCTTATTATATAAGTGTAATCCGTGATTATTTACCTATTTAGAAGATTAATTAAGTTATTGTAAATTAAAGTAATTTTAGGCCTAATAACCTACAACGCCTATTTCTTCACTTGAATCTGTCTTCATGCCTGAGCTTTAACGCTCTGAACGGGGTAAGATTGGACCGGCGGGTGACTATCTTAGGGTCACACAAGGCCAGCGGAGCTCCATAAAGGGTTAACCGAGGCAAGCATCGGCCGGGTGCTTGAGGCACGCAACCAGAGCCTAAGCTAACGATCGCCTTTCGCCTGCAGGGTGGGCAAGTCCTCTGAGGGTGGCATGAAATCCTGGGTCATTCTTGGCCTTTCTCCTCGGTATCCTGCGTCGAGGGCGGCGGACCCCTACGCTAGATTCGGGCTAATCCCAAACCGTGCTCCGGAAGCGTAACCCATAACCCTTAACGCCGTAATGCGCTTACGCCCCGGGTCCCTCCCATATCTCTCGCGCTTGAGTCTCTGTGCCTCTCTGATCACCCGTATCGTGCCGACCGATCGCTACAGCACGTGCTCATGAATAAGCAGCGGAACTGTCGCCCCCAACTAATAGGGTGCCTCGGTGGGTGTCTATATCAAGACATTAGGTTTTGTTTATTTTATTGAGGTTAACAGTCAAAGTTTTTTAACCTCTGCCCACCGGGATCACGCGTCACGTGGAGATGGCGTCCAACGAGGTGTCCGAGGGCGGCACTGGCTGGGTTAGGTTAGGGGAAAAGACCGTGGCTCCGGGAGTGAACCAGAACCAACGTTGTGCACGGGCCTGCCACTCGGGCCTCGTTTTCGGCCACCACCGTCACGGCGAACGAAAAAACATCGCCTATTTAGAGTTACGAGCTTAAAGCGCTCTTCTAGAGTTGGAGGTCGGTCTAAATTAGGGTTCCGACCTCAGACGACGCCTACGGTTATGTTTAGGGCTAAAAGTTAGGTTTACGGTTCGAAAAATTAGGGTTACGAACGCGCTTTAAATCTCCGGTTATGTTTAGGGCTGGGAATTAGGTTTAGGGCTAACGGTTAAGTTTTAGGGTTAGGCTTAGGGCTCTGAACCCTAGGGCTAGAAACACGGTTATGTTTAGGGCTGAGAATTAGGTTTAGGGTTCTAAGAATCAGGTTTAGGGCTCCAACCACGAGAGCTAGATACATGGTTATGTTTAGGGCTTAGAAATGGAAACCTGCGGTTATGTTTTAGGGTTCAGGAATGGAGAACGCACTAAATGCTATTTAGGGCTAAGGGTACAGACTAAGGGTTAGGGTTAGGGTTAGGCTTA